>NC_056728.1:850680785-850980785 GCF_019279795.1 Protopterus annectens | reverse complement strand
AACATTCCACACAGATCCATCTCTATTTTGTCTTCTATTTCCACATGCCTTTCTTTACTGTTGTTATGTACTTGTATAGCTGGCTGAATGTTATCTCTTGATAAATTCTATAGCACTTTAAAGAGGGGGAAATCTTGGCCAATTTTCACACCACATGTTAAGTTAAGCACAAGAGCTACTGGTGTAGCACTCCTATGAGATACTGTATTTCTACCTGTTTTATAGGTATTCTGTCTTGCTTCCATTTTTGTATATTCCATCAATTTTATACTTACTGTTTTATTCTTGCTGGTATATTGTGATCTGACTAATATAATAATACCCCATAATCTAGCTACCCATATATTTATTTTCCATTTACCACAATATTGTATTTTGCAAGTTTGGCAACAGTGCAGTGTTATTCAGATATTCTGGCACTTAGGATCCTATCCCGGTGTGATGCTTACAGCTGCAGCTTGTTTGCATAACATTTAAAAGGTTTTTTACAGGCATAGCATTGCTATCAATAATTCTACTGTACTTGGCTATAAGCCCTTTTTTAACATTTAAAACTCAGATAGTGACTCAAAAGAATACTCTTCTGCAAAAATAAATAAATAAATAGATAGATAAATAATTTATTTATTAAGCACTGTTGACTGTGAAACACTCTTCCTCAGTGTAAAACATTTCACTACACTACCCATAAGCAACTTTATATCAAATGTGTACAACCACATGACCAATTAATAATTGGCCACTCCCCTCCCCTTTCCCACCTTTAAGGGCATCTCTTAAACTGTTCCTTTTTAAAACTGCTTTGAAATTAACTGCACCATTTAATTCAGGAGGTGCATGACTCATGAGCATTCAACAAAATCTGCCATTTGACTTCAAGAAATGAAAGTTCATCATTTCTGTTTCCGTTAAAAAGCTTCAGCACATAATCGGGAACTGAAAAAATAAACTTGTTAAAACCCACACAAGTAACAGAATGTTTGGATGGATCATTAGACAAATTCTTGTTTTTATAGCATTATGATGTCCATAAATGTATTTTCAAAAAAACTATGTTGATCTTTCTTTCATAGTATGAATCACAGACAGTACACTGTGCATAATAAACAACATACAGTGAACCACATGTAAGAAAGTAGCACAGGATAGGTCCATTTGGTGGAAAGGAAATAAACACTGGGGCCTATGCTGGCATCCAAAACAGTTTTATATAAATGTATATATATTTATACCCTTTTTTGTTGTCTCCTACATCTTTACCTTTGTTTGTCTAATAATTTCTTTACATTGTTTTCCTTTTTTATTGATAAATATGGGTTTGTCCCCTACTAATTTCTTATTTACTGACAGTGCATGCCAGTTGTTGTGTATTATATTTAAGCAATAACTCACGGCTGGGTGAGAGTAATGCTGGATTTGCCCACGGTTGGTGTGGTTTGGTCATGAGGGCGAAGCTCAGGTGACCAAACAAGGCCAGCCATGGGTAAATCCAACATTGCCCACACCCAGCCATGGGTTATTGCTATTATACAATGACATTATTTAAGAAAAAAAATACTTACTTTTCTTAAATAATGTCTTTGTGTAATGCATCCATGCTGCACTTCCATGTTTTTCAGGTATCCTGGGGCTTTTTTGATGTACTGCACATGCGTATGGGACTTGTGTTCCCACACTTATGCAGTACATGTGCAAAGATCACAACGGAGAAAGGATGGTCTCCATTGCTTCTTCTTTTTTTTTTCTTTTCTTTAATATAAAAAGGAAACCAGGAGACTTTTTACATTATGGATAGTCAGGATAGTCAAAATAAAAGGGTAATCAGGTAAGTTTTTTTAAGTTTTGCAGAATGTACCTGATTGTCCTTTTATTTTTGTCTGCGCTGTCTCCCTCATTTGCTTCATCTTCTGATTTCTCTATTTATTGAAAAAAAGAAGGAAAAGTAAAAAAATTACAAGATATATTAATGGGAAAAAGTCCAGGTGACTGCACCTTTTTCTGTTGGTATATTCTCGGATTTACAATGGGCACACTGGTTGGGCTGGCCAATCATCGTTCTCGTTTTTGAATATTAATGGCCAGTCATTATATAATCTTGATCACACCACCGTCAGTTGAAAAAACAACGGGAAAAGAGACAGTAATGGATCTGCTTATGAAGATTGAGACTAGAAACGCTAAGGGCTCACCTGCTACTTTGACATACTCTGTTGGCAGATTATCAGCTGCTAAAGAAGTTGACTTCAATTTAAAGAGCATTTTTAATACATGTGATAGGGATGGTTTGTAGTGTAAATGTGCTTATTTTAGGGGGATTCTCAAAGTGATCCTAGCAAGGTTGAGATCCTGTGGATCTACTCACTGTGGCTGCTGTGTTGATAAAGTGAGAGTTATAGTGCTGTCAGCATCATTTGTCATAGGACTATGTTTGTTTTTTCTGCTAGGGTGAAGGATGCTGTTGGTGGTGGACCAAAAAGTTTCTAGATTACTGTAAGCAGTGTTCTGAATATTTATATAGCAATTTTTTTGTCCTTTTTTACAAGGCCTATTACTTGGTTCTTCAGATAGCGGTAGATCTGGCATTTTGGAAGAGTTTTGTTTTTCTGTTAAATTTTCCAAGCTTTGTCCCTAAGTCTCATGACTTGCTAAGTGGCATGCTTTGGCCAAAGCTTGCTTAGTGGCATGCTTTGGCCAGGGTGCATCTTCACATTTTATGTGTGCTTTCCTAAGTGGCGCATGCTCATTTAGTAAGTATAAGATCTGAATAAAGGTGGTAGTGGCTTCATCTATGGATAGCCATTTTAAGCAGTGACATTTAACCTGATGAAGCGCATTGGAGAAGGAGTCAGCACTGTATCTATTATGTTTCTAACTAGTTTACAGTGATGAGAATTTACTCGTCTGTTAAACTTTTTAATGCTAAAGATGTGGCGGCGATCACTTGGACAATCAGTGCCTGCTTGAATAATTTTAATGATTTTGTTGGATTAGTAGTAAGCACACAGATGGAGACTGATGTAGAACTGTTGACCTTACAATGTCTGGGTGGAGTGGTAATCAGCTGAGTCAAATTATAAAGACTGAGGGCTATGAGAACAAGAACATCAAGGGAGTGGAGAGAAAGATCTAAGCATGCTGTTCCACTCTGGATCCACAGGCTAAATTATTAGTGGGTCTTTCTAAGTTTTGGGGATGTAGAACTGTGTTCTGGAAGGGAAGAAGTTATAACTTTTGGGCCTTGATTTGGTTGGACATCCCTACTCTGTGTTAGTTTATTGTCTGAACCTAGAGTACAAGAGTAAGTTCGGGCTGTTTGGGAAGTCTGGATATATTCGGTCTATTTTATTTTTTCATCACTAGATATTTTTGTTTTAAGAAGTGGGTAGGTTGAGTATGAAAAAGTTCAGGAATAAGAGTAAGATGATCAGTGTGGGGGGGGGTACAGAGGAATGTTTCTTGGTGGGGTGTTAGGGAAGGTAATGCAGGGTTGGGTGGTAAGTGGTGAAGCCAGAAAGTGAAAATAGGAACGTTAGAAGCATAGCTGTGTGAGAGAATGTAGACGTGAGACATATAATGTAAATGCTAGAAATACACAAAGGTCATATCAATGGGAGTTATTTATAGACGTGTATCCTTATGAAGGAGTAAGGTAGGGTGGTGAAGAGTATGATTAGTAATGTGAGGAGAATATGTAGCGCTAGAAGTGAGTAGAACAGTGAGCTTGATTGCAGTGTTATGGCAGGGTGAAGGCAGATTTTGGTACAGTATTAAATTAGTTAGGGCAAAGTTTACTATGGTAAAAAATGAGGGAGAGAGAGAACAGGATTAGTGTGAAATGGGTCAGAAGTATAGAAGGTACTCTGTGATTAGAAAGTGGTAAATTGGGAAGTGAGGGTGGTATAGGGTGTGGGGTGGGAGAGCAAAGCAAGGCATTCATCTCCTGGAAGATAAGTAACCAGAAAGAATCTATGTAACTTGGAATAAAACAACAGGGCAGCTTAAGTTGATTATGTGAGGATAATTCATGCAGATCCACGTCAAAGGAAGTTAAGTATGATTTTTGATCTTCAGGAAGTGAAGCCTGAGAATGACTACATCTCTAGGAGTGGAATCTTGCTTTACCTGCCTAATTTAGACAAAGCATACGTATTATTTCACTTAACCTATCCTCTCGTACCTTGCTGGAGAGAGAGAGAAACAGAGGGGGGGGGAGGAATGATGAGAGAGAGAGAGAGAAAGACAGAGAAAAGGAATGATGAGAGACAGGGAGAGACAGAGTGGGCTTCAGAAGGTATAAAGCACAATAATGACACTGGGTGGAGCAGTAGAAAGGAAACACGTAGAAAGTACTCCAGAATCAAGCAATTGGATCTCCATGTAAGTAGCCTAGACTACCCTCCTAGACTGGACTCAGGTGAAGCTCCAACACAAGCCAGTATTTCTCACTTCAGTTTTTGGTAGTCCAGGGCTTCCACATCATCTTATTCCATGCAGGTCTTCATCATGTCTGAAGTCAAGTGTTAACATAAGATTCTGGGCTACTGAGCTTGGGGCCATTGCTCTCAACAGCCACCAGATGTGTCTTTATATCACCTTCCCTGCTGCATTTTTTTAAGGGGCCACTGGCATTTATGGGCCCCCAGCAGTATGTTTTCGAATGTTCACCAGAAATCTGATGATATATAATTACAGCAACCTGTCGCTGCTGGAAGAGTAGGTCTTGTTCAGTGGTTGCTCTACTCAGCACTATGGTCTGAAGAAGTTTTTTTTTTCCATTTTGCCTAGAACTGGAGATTTGATTTTCACAGGGAAATGTACACCAGTCAAATTTATTTCAGCTAATCCTTCAAAATGTCATGAGGAAATTTTCCACACAGACACAGGATTTTCACAGTCCACATTAACTCTTCTTCATATAATCAATTAGGTTGGCATGAGAATCCTTTCCAGAATGAATCTCCATATGACAAAGGGAACTTTCATTTACAGAATATTTGTCAGTAAACACAGTATATGTTTCCAACCAATACAGCCCTGTTTATTGCCATTTTAAGAGATTATGTTCATCTTTGGCTGCTTGAACAATTAGCAGAACTTGTTTTTTTTTTTGGATTAGGGAAGAAAATCTTATGCAGAGCATTTTCATGTTTTAAAAATGGTGCTGTCCTGCAAGGGATAAAGAAACTCAGGCAGATGATTTTCAAGAAGCTTCATAAAATGACAGTTTGCACAAAATTGTTTATTCTACCTACTGCAATCCATCAGTGTTGACTTCTTTTGTAGTTCTTAACATAAAATCAGTCTCTAGATAGAAGCTCACCTCAAAAATGGTTTATTTGCAGAGACACATTAAACAATAGTCTAGCAATATGGGGAAAAAGAGAAAAAACAGTGTTCTTGAGTACTTCAGAAAGTGCTCTAACAATATAGAAGTTGCTTTAACAGGTTCATCTTCAGTATCCAAAATGCATAAATTTCTGCCGTAATCCAACAGCATGTTCAAGTGGTGCCTGTTTGCTTCCATTAACAAAGTAGGACCCAAACACAAACTGGGTACCTTCCAAGAGATAGCTTCCATTTTGGGTCTTCTCTCCAGACTTGACTTCCTCTAGCGATTCCTTACCCTTTCCTCAGATTTTCTTAGTTAATTGCTGTTATTCTTACCCTCAAGGAGGTGAGCATGCTCTACTGCTGTGAACATCAGGAACTGGGGCACAGACTTTTAGCAGTATGTTTTCCAGTGCCACACCTGTGCCACACAAGGTTCTCAGGCTTAGAGAAAATTACATCAAGGACCTTTTCCATACAGGTTGGTACCTTTACCATTTTTATAAAATGAATCGTTTGTAAGTACTACAAAATGTTACATAATGGAGAAAATTATACTAAGAATGAGCTTAATTTGTTCTCAGGTAATCTAAATATATTTGTAGAGTACTTCAAAAGAAATGCACCTTGAATTACTGGTCTGTGCTAATAAAGCAGAGTAGAACTAGTAGGCTAATAGCATGTTCAAAGGAAATTTCATAGCTTGATAAAAAAATGAAGGAATGAAAAAATGCTATAGTAACATTTATCTCTGAAGACGTATGCATTAATGACGTGTTGCTTGATGAGGAACTGACATCTTAATGGTTTGTTGTGTAAAAAGCTTTGTAGTATACATGGCAATATTCCTTATATTAGAAATATAAAAAATGCCACTGCTCAGTTAAGGTCGACAAAATACACAAGAAACTGTAAAATAAAAATAAAAATATAAAGCCGACCAGCACAGCTGCAAAATAAAAGATTTAATGTACAAAGTTAATGCTTTCACAGCAAAACTGCTGCTTCATCAGACTTACACTAAAACAGTCAAGACAACCATTTATATATAGATCACATGACATAGCTAATTAGAAAGTTCAGTGAGGTAATTTTCTCCCTTTCAAGACAGGTTTAATTTTTGTGGAAAGACAATCACATCCTTTATTGGATACTGTATCCAGTGTGCTAAAGGTCACTAAAACATTTTTGAGTGATTTATACTCATGGTCCAGTACATTTGTAGATAGATCTGGACTGCTTTTAGTGACTCTAGACAGCTTCACTTTTCACAGTTATACCAAACAACCTAGGTATAGAATATATAAGAGGTATTTTAACCCTGGTAGGCCATTTTTCTAACAGTAAAGTATATATGATTTGTGCTTTGTTAGAACTCATACTCATAATATTTTCATCTTTCATGACAAGTTCTTTTTGCAGAAACTTGGAGTGGCAATGGGGTCTGTCTGCATCAACTCTTATGCCAATATGGTATTGGCTTCTTGGGAACATGAATTTGTGCACAACAATAATCCCTTTGCTAGTAATTTATGTTATTACAAACAATCTGTTGATGATATTTTTGTTGTTTGGAGTGGGACAGCTGAATCGTTTGGTCAGTTCATTGAATATTTGCACTCAATCATAACATTTCTTAGGTTTTCTTACCAGTACTCTGAATCCAATGTTAATTTTTTGGATGTATGTGTTAGTATGGATGAACTTAAGAATTTTAATACAGGTATTTATAAAAAAACATGCAGACATAATAATTTATTGCATAAATCTAGCATGCACCTATGACACTTACCCAAAAATGTGCTTAAAGGTCAATTTTTATGAACTATGAGACTGCATGACAAGGCAGATGAAGCCCATGCTGCACTATGTCAGACGGCTTGTGGCTTGATTGCTAGAGGCTACACAGAGTCTGAAATATATAAAACTATGGTTGAAGTCTATGCCCTTAAAGATTCACTTGCACAACCCTATTTCTCTACTCGAAATGTTAGTTCTGAACTACCAACTAATAATAATATACAAACAGTTAGGATGCCTCTAACATATTCCAGTAATGTTGGTGAGTTGTGTAATGTTTTTAAAAAACATTGGTCCGTACTCTTAATAGATAATGCTGTAGCTGATAATAGTTGGTCCTGTACCCAAATTTTCTTTTAAAAACAATTTCTTTGTTACAGCCTGTATCAAAATGTAATACTGAAGTAAGGAATCCTTGCCTTACTGATGAATGGGAAAGATGCAGTAATAAGCGACGAATTGTGCTTCTTACAAATATCACAAGAGTTTTCTTTAAACACTGAACTATATTATTGTGCTAGGTGGAAGTTCCATGGATAGGATGATTTTTAGATCTCATTTCATAGGCAATAATCTGTAACAGAAGACAACTAAAATGTTTCCAGCATGTGTAAGCTCCAAAAAACTTAGGATGTGCAGATGTAGTGAAATAAAAAATGAGGAAGAGTTGAACCCTATTCTCGACAACTAGTGAGTGGCTGAGATGCATTCTATATAAGCCATAAAAGTTCTGTGTGAACACAGAAACTAGGCTGGCTGTTCCTCAGTGGATATATTGGTCAACCAATACAGACCCTGAAACACAGAGCAGAGCAAGGCAAGATATATAACTTAGCTTTTAAGAAGCTTCAATTCTATTTCACCCACTACACTGAAGGAAAGAACCGGTACCTAGCCAGATGTTCGTAGTTCAGCCTACTATCTCTGACTTTGCCACTGAGCATATTAAACATTATGTTAACTTGCTGTTTTCAGAATGGGTTGAATCATTTTGCTTTCTTGGAACTGTACTTGGAACCTAGCTTAAGATAAGACATTATGCTGGCTGTTAATTATTTGCTAGTGAGTTACACAATCCATAATCTGGTATATTTAATACTACATGTCAAAGTTCTCATTCTGATGAGTGTTTTATCGCATCTGAGATACACAGTATTTGTGGATGTAAGCAGTGTGGCAGGGTGTAGGCTATATGAAATACTATCCACAGACTTCTTTATTACAAAAATAGTTACTAAATCAGTATAATTCATAAATGCTGCTTTATGTTTTTCAGTGCTAAGAACTTTAGAAATTTAGTAAGAACATAATTCCATATTTTTTCTTTCCTTCCATATTAGAGGTTGACAAATGGGTCAGGCACAATTTTACATTAAATTTTGGTGCCCTGCACAAATTTCTACTAGTCAGTAAGAATACCACCCTAGGTCTCTCATGAAAAGAGACTGTTGGCCTAGTGGGATGGACCCAGTCAACAAAGATTAAAAATAAAACAATTTATTCTGACTGCATTGGAGATATAACTAGGCAGTTATGTATTGTGTGCCCTTGTACTGCAGCTTGGGTAGAGAACACAGATAATTTTGTTCTTTCCAGAAGAGAATGGAATGTCTCTCCAGACAAAGGGGCTGTGTATGATTTATTGATATGTTGTGTAGTATTCAGCAATGTCATTGGAAGGTATGTTTGCCCACTGCTAGAATGCCCATCTGTAGATGTGGTACTCTTATGTAACAATAGTCATCTTACACATTACTGTTCATTCTTATCATTTTTTCAAATCCCTTCTCAAGCTGTCCGTGTTCCTCGTCGTGGTGTGCTCATCAATCTCCCTAGACCTAATATATCATTACTGGGATCCCCTCCCTCTCTACCACGATGTTGGCTATTTTTGTGCATGAAAATATAATAAAACAAAGTGGAACCAATAAGAATCTGCAAGAGACTGCACTACAACAATTAATGTGGGTTTTCCACTATGGAAACCTTTTCTATCGGAGTGCATTTAATTATCACAGGGCTCCTAAGCTATAAAGTATATGTGTAGCACAACACACCACCAGAGACCAAAGCTGCTTGTTCTCCCCTACACAAACTAGAACTCCCCCCTTCAAATTTCTAAACTAGGCAATAGTTTTGTCCACAAAAAAGTAAAAAAATACTAAGGCAGCAAGCTCTTTATTCAAATATTTCATTTTTTTCTGCTTGTCTAGAGAAATGTAATTTGGCTTAGTGGGGACAGGCACCTAACTTAAACTACTAGGGCAGATTGAAAACTTTTAGGTCGCTGATACTTTTTTTTCAGCTCGTTGAGACCAAGTTCTGTTGGAATCCCTCATAATATCCTCAATCTCTCTCAATTTCTGAGGAAAATCCTCCTCTAACTCACTTAACATTCAGAGATAGTTTACTTAGCATACAAGAATTACAGGCACCATTTTCAAATCCCTTCTCAAGATCTCCATGTCCCTCGTCATGGTGTGCTCACCAAGAAAGTGTTCTTGATCCACATTTGCTGATAAGTAAAGATTCTTTATTTTATTTCACTAACTACATACTTATATTGCTGTATAATCAGATCTAAACTGTTGCATAGAGCATAATTATACTGATACTGCACTCCTACAAGTGGGGTCTGGTTCCTTGTTCAGAAACTACAACTACCACCTGGTGTAGTCTCAAAATAATTTGTCTCTATATTGTCTTTTCTCTGCATTGTGTATCTATAGATAGAAATAACTTTGCTAATATAGCATTGGAATATGAACTGAAAATAACTAAATGGTAGCCTATAACAGCCTTGTTTTAACCTAAGTGGGCCTTCATGTTCATAGTGTGTTGTATTATTTTTTATGGTTTACCAAACATTACTATTAACTCTTAGTGAACTTATTAAGTGGTTTAAGTGTCTTGCTGAAGGCTACCTAAATGGACCTTCATTCTCATAGTGTGTTCTATGGAATTTTGCTGCTTACCAAACATACTTATCAACTTATAGTAATATTAATCTAATGGGATAAATGTACTACTGAAGTATTACATAGCAATACATGATCACTATTTGAGGTAGCCCTTTTCTGTTTGCATGATGTGCTAGCAAATATATGTTGGTAGTCCTATAGCCAATGCATGATGCACTATCTAACTTATGTATGTTTGTGACAAACTTATGTTAGGAATCAAGTGTTTTGTGTCTTTTCTGGAGCACTAGTAATTTACCTCTAACAGCCTTTTTCTACTTGTTTTCAATTTCCCTAGACCTAACACATCATTACTGGGGGTCCCCTCCCTCTCTTGTGATTGTGGCTATTCAGAACCTGTCTTGTGCATGAAAGAATAGCAAAACAAAGCGGGACAGATAAGAATCTGCAACGGAATGCACTACAAGACTTAATGTAGGTCTTCCATTATGGAAACCTTTTCAGTTGAAGGGCATTTAATTATCACAGGGCTCCTAAGCTGTAAAGTGTAGTGTCTAGCACAGTTTTGACCTGATAGAAATTGACGCACATACCACCAGGGACCACAGCTACTTGTTCCCCCCTTAACAAACTAGACATCCTCCTTTCAAATTCCTAAGCTAGGCAATAGTTTAGTCCACAATAAATAAATAAATAAATAAAAATACTGAGGCAGCAAGCTCTCTATTCAAGTATCTCATTTTTCGCTGCTTGTATAGAGAAATTTAATTTGGCTTAGTGGGGACAGACACCTACCTTAAACTACTATGGCAGATTGAAAATGTTTAGGTCACAAATACTTTTTTTTCAGCCAGGTTCTACCAGCTCTGTTTGGTCTCACTCCACTTGGGCTCTCTCCACTCCCCTACCCTAATTCCATTTCTCACCCACCCCCACTATAACTACATTTATTTCAAACTACTCCCAAAGCCCCCATTATTCAATCGAACACAAACACTTATTTAAAATATACCACTTCTTTACTAATTAACCCTCTCCAATCTGGATCCACAGCAAAGCCAAATAAACAGCTAAACAGTAGCTATTTAACATAAAGCCCATACCAATAACCAAAAAAAAAAAAAAACCCTTTTATCTATTTCTTACCTAAACCAGCCATTAATGTGTTACCCCTATATGCTACTGCTCTACTAATCTTGTCAGTATCTATATATTTTTCCTCCTACCACATCAACCTGCAGGATTCATTCTTCTCCCACTCTACCCTTTTCTCCTTTCCACAAAAAGATGCATTTAAAAGTATTATCAAATCCCCTCAATCTATAACACAACACCTATCCTACAAGCTCCTTACACACTACTACCTCACCACAATTCCCCTAAAATCTCACTGAAGTACAACAGATACGTAGTTAAAATCCTAAAAACCTTAATAAATATAGCATCTAAACTAACTCTAAGTGGACACATCACCCAAACCCCAGCCCAATAACCAACTTGAACAGCATTCCCTCCCAACCAGTCAACTATCCACAGAGTTTATCAACCTACACTAGAAATCCAGGTGATGTCTTACTATTAAATATCAATATCAGAAGTATTGCTAACAAAATACACAAACTACATGTCACTGTCTATCTGTATTGACCAGATATTGTGCTAATTACTGATACTTGGCTAAAACCTCACATTAACAATAATGAAATTCTTCCACCTGGATATAATATTCTATGAAATGATAGAAAGGGAAAGAAAGGAGGCAGAATAGCCATTTTATTTAAAAACAACCTTACTGTGGAAGTAATAGAAACAAAGCCTCCATTTTTGATAATGCAGAAGTATTTTTTTCAAGAGTAACAATTAATTCAAATAAATTTATAAATATAATAGGAAGCTGTATACTCCCTAGAAACAACCTCTCCACAGTAGAAAACATGCTACATTTGTCCCCAGAATCACTACCCCAGGAAATTATAATCATGAGTGATTTCAATTTAAACTGGTTAACTTTCCTGCATCTTCCAAAACCCCACTAATTACATCAACCTCCATGGCTTCACCCAAATAATCCAAGCACCTATTAGAATTGACCAGTCATTAAATAGGCACTCCATCCTTGATTGGATTTTAACAAACAGACCAGCTCTCTCATCGCTCTCTGGCTGGCTCCTTGACAGCCTTAGTGACCATCTCCCTACCTTTCTGATCAGGCATTGAATAAATCCAACAAAATAGACTACTTGCCATCAAATAAGAAACAAAACAAACTTTGACCACCAATACTTCATAACCACTCTCAGACTTTCTAACTGGGCACCATTTAAGCAACTCCTCCTAGAAAAAGCTAGTAAATATTTTAACTCTGCCTTCCTAGATATCTTGAATATTCCAGCTCCTCTCAGAACCATGCATGTAAAATCTAACTTTGCCCCTTGGGTAAGCAAACAAACCATATCCCTACTACAAGCAAGAGAAACAGCCTGGGATCAATGGCACAAAATTAGATCTCAGACTGCTAAACAGGTATATCATGAGCTTAGAAATAAAGCAAAGACTCTAGTCAAACAGGACAAGAGAAACTACTATCATAAATTCCAAAGAATACACCAAAGCAACCCACAAAAGTTCTCGTCAGCAATAAACAGCATACTATCACCAGGTAACCCCAGAACAACCTCTGTACCTGCTCCTAATAATACAGATAACATAGCCTCCCAATTTAATAAATACTTTACCAAAACAATTTAGCTGTCTCTAACAATTTTAACATAATAATAACAATACCTTTTTCTTACAAACTGTCTCAGCTGACTTTGTCAAAGATGCTTAAAAAACTAAAGCCCACTACCCTTGCAGCTAATAAACTACCTGCAGATTAACTTAAAATTGCTGCTGATGCAATCTCTTACCCTGATCAATCTGTATTAACACATCCATATCCAAACAGCAAGTCCTTGCTGTTTGGAAAATGTCGCATATAATTTTCTTACACAAAGGAGGCAGTTCAACAGAACTGTTCAATTATCAGCCAACTGCTCTCCTATCACCTTTATTCAAGATCCCTGAAAGATGTATCCACACACAATTTATGTACTACTTACTCACTCACTAACAAACTTCTATCTAAAACTCAGCGTGTATACCACAGTACAACCTCTGCCCTAATGACTTTCACTACCACAGTCAGTCAGCACAAAGATAATGGCAAATTTGTATCCTCCTTCTTTCTTGATCTATCAATGGCCTTTGTTATGGTTTCACATGCTAACCATATTACAGTTCTCTCTGATGTGAACTTAAGCCAACCTATTCTAGCCTGGTTCCAAGACTACCTAACTGGGTTCCAACAAGCAGTACAATGGCAACACAATCTCTCTCGTCTTTTATCTGTTACTCTAGGTGTTCCTCAAGGAGCTTTCCTAGTCCCCCTGCTTTTTGCACTGTTTACTAACAAGCTCCACACTGCTTCCGTAGTACAATGTGCTGATGATTCCACACTCATATGTGCTGCTCTTTCCTTACAACAACTACAGGTATTAACTCAAGACTCTTTCTCAGCAGTTGAAGCATGGCTAACTAATTCCCAACTAATGCTGAACCCAAACAAAACCAAACTCACACTATTCCAGCCTACAAGACCCACTGTCTCCTCCTCCTTTCATTCAACATTGTGCCCATGAATAATACCGTAATTTCACCCACAGCCCATACTAAGCTTCTAGGGGTAGTGATTGATAGCAACATGAGATTTAATATCCATATTGCCCAGACCAAAAAGAAAGTGGTTTACTGTACAGAAATAAACAGTATCTTACAAAATAATACAAAATCAACCATTGTACAGACACATCTTATCTCAACTCTCATCTAAAAAAAATCTGATTTATCAAAACTAGACTTGTACTATAACAAAATTGCCTGGTTTGCCACAAACTCTCCTTTCAGATCTCATCACTGCATAGCACTCAAGCAGCTCAGTTGGTTAGAACTACCTCAACTCCTACTGTATAAAGACTAACCATGGTCCATAAAACTCTTAACCAACCACAAAAGACCCCTGCCCTTCAAAATCTACGTCACTCTTATTCAACTAGTTGTGTCCTGTGCTCTAGTAATACATATTTAATAAATGTAACCAAGGCCAACAATACTGCAGGAGACTCTCTCTTCTCAAACTGTATAGTGAAAATCTGGAATACATTGTTTTCTAATTTAATAGCTACTACTAGCTTATCTAATGTAAAACATAAAACTCATTTATCCAAAAGAAAGCTATATCTCAGGCACTAGTCCTAGTTAGCTTATGTTTTCCTATGTTTCTAACTCTGATACTAAGGTACAAGTACTTGTAAGGTTATACCCTATACATTGCATTTTTACTATGTACATGCCATCTATCAATTTTTATCCTTAAATATGTTAACATACCCTTTTACTTTGTAGATACTCCTAATATAGTGTTTATTTACATTTCTCTGACATCTATGTTGAACCTGTATTCATGAATATTTGCATAATTACTCTTTCTCTGTACTATTTGTGTAAATATGAAATATTTCTCTATGTTGTATGTAAGCTTGTTTATGCATATGTCAAATTTTTTTTCTGTTTTATGTGGAGCTTTTCTCCCTGGTTCTCTGCTGAAAAAAGACTTGTATCCAGTGGGACTTTTCTGGTAAACAAAGGTAAAATAAATTTAAAAAATGTCAAATTATGTACTGTTTGTAAATATTAAGTTGCTGTTTCAGGGATAGCCACTCAACACTATAATAAATAGATCTAGATGTTTTATCATGTTGACTAATTTTGCCAGACGTTAGCATGGATATTTACCTGAGATAAGTGGGTTGAAGACTCAGGATACTCTGACCTATATCAGGGATCTATGCTAATGGTGAAAGGAATCTATTTGGCTCTACAAGCCATAAACTCCAGCAGTCCTGGATCAATAATCTGTTGGCTCACCCATTGTCCATTTGCCCATCTTGGGTTATATCTGATAGCATGTTGAACAAAAGCTCGATGGAAAACCAGTCAATCTGCTAAGCATGAACTCAACTCAACCTGGTGGGCTTCATTGAGAAGGTCACCAAAGCAATGGATGAAGGAAAATGGTTCACACTGCCTACCTTGACCTGCCCAAAGCATTTGACACAATATCCCACTGGGGCATTGTTGACAAACTCAAGAGGTTAAGTACAAACCCTTATGTCACCTGATGGATAGCCAACTGACTCGCAGACAGGACCCAGGAAGTTAGAACTAGGGAGGTCACCTCTATAAAGAGGTCTGTCACAAGTGGGGATTGGTCTTGGGACCACTCCTTTTTGGCATTTACTTCTCTGAAGTCAAGGCCAATGTCAATGGCCTCCGGCTGACTAAGTTTACAGGTGATGGCAAATTAGGAAATGTCATTGAATCCCACACTGACACAAATGTTTTTCAGGAAGGGCTGACACAGGCAAATAAATAGTGTTAGAGCCATGGACTAAAACTAAATGCTAAGAAATGCATAATAGTATTCTTTGGAAAGTCATCCACCCCTGGTAACTATCATATTGAGAACACAGCCCTAAGGGTTGACGCAGTAGTCAGGGACTTGGGGGGACACATAGACAGTAATCTAGCCTTTGACCATCATGTGTCTACAGTATTGAGGAAATCATTCTATGTTTCACAACTTTTAAACAAAGATATGACATCTAGGTCCAAGGAAGTTATTGTTCCACTGTATTCAGCATGGTTTACTATCAAAGGTGCGAACGGCACTACGTCGACTGTCATATACTCGAACATGGAAGGTTGTAATCGGTAATGTCGAAGACAAAATAATCAATCTAGGAATGGTTTTAACATGGGTCGAGGTAGGGGAGATGTTTGTAGTTCGGAATAATACTGAACACCTACCTCGACCCATGTTAAACCATTCCTAGATTGATTATTTTGTCTTTGACATTACCGATTACGACCTTCCATGTTCGAGTATATGACGGTCGACGTAGTGCCGTTCGCAATTTTGATAGTAAACCATTCAGCATTTATCAGACATATCACTGAGTTCAATGCCCCCTTTGGTATGTACTTAACAAGCATATCCAACAATTGGAACATCCACAGAGATTCCTCACTAAAAGAAAACAGGGCATAACTAACATGTCCTATGCAGACTGCCTCAAGACCATATCCCTGTATTCTCTCTCCTACAGGCTGTTCTGGGGAGATCTATGTCTAGCATACAAGGCATGATCAGACCACACTCTGAAAGACTATCTGCATATCCACAAAGCAAACGGCATTGGAACTACCCATTCTAAAGATGTAAACCTTGCCTACGATATAAATAGGACCTACTGGAGAGATGGGTATGTATCCCAGAGACTACGCTGTCTCTGGAACAGGCTCCCCATTCATGTGAAACAGACCCAGTTCAATTGTAACTTGGACAATTGGATGGGGAAAAGGAAATTCATCCCTGGTTAGGCACCTATGTCTCTAATGGACACAGGTAGCCTGTAAATGGCTCATCTCCTAGGCCCCTGTTTACACTTATCAAGGATAGCAGAACTTGTCAGAGATTTGGGATGCATGGCTAGGCTTAAAAAGGCCCTTGTGGTCATTAGCCTAGTAAATGCCTATGAATCTATGAACCTATGAACTAAAGATCACTGCACTGAATATATGTTCACTGACAGGGTTCAGCTTGGAAGTGGATGATATGACTGTAAGGAGGAGACTGGCCATCCTGCATAATGAAGAAACAAGGTGGAAGGGCAGTGCAATAAGGTCACCTGGCTTTGGATCCAGTGTATCTTCTACTCAAGAGGAGGAGGATAGACTAGAAATGGTGTGGGAATTGTGGTGAGAGAGAATCTTCTGAAGACAGTGAGTGATATCATCAGAATTAGTGATAGACTTATTGCAATCAATCTCTCTATAATAAGATGGTATTCATAATCTAAGCTTATGCTCCACAGCAGGGTTGTGATGGTGAGTAAAAGAGTGCATTTAGGGAACAGCTGCAGGGACCTACTAAATAAAGCAGGATAAAATTATTCGGTGTTTATAATAGGGGAACTGAATGATTATATTGGACAACTAGAACTAGAACAGGATAAGAGGACTGCCTGAGTTAACATGGGTGGGCTAACAGGAATAAAGAATGAGAGGCCAGTCTAGACTTGTGTCTGGCAAAAAAAAAAATAACCTTAATGGTGGCCAGCACATGGCTCAACAAAAGAGAGAAAGTCAGGGATTTTCAAGATTTCATACAAGACTGGCCAACATGCAACTCAGGTTGACTTCCTCCTAGTAAACAAAGGATATTGAGGTAGAATTAGATGCTGCAAAGTCATCTCAGGTGAAACAGTTGTCTCACAGCATTAAACCACTGTTGTTAACAATCAGTTGCAATCATTGGACAGCTGTATGGTCAACAGAGACTAGGCTGAAGACCTGACAGTTGATTGGATGGAAAGCACAAGAGTTCACAAAAATACTCAGAGCTCTAGCACCTTAGGAAGATGAGGACATAGGATGCATCAAAGAACATCATGTGCGCAGACTATAGAACAGCTATGTGGCCAAGCCAGGTATGGAAATAAGGTACATAAGGAGAGGTGGCTGTAGAATGCCTAAGTGCAGGAAGTTATCAAAGAAAGAATGAGTGCAAGAAAAAGTGGGAGATAGGAAAGACAGACCAGGCTAAGAAATAATACTAGATGGCTAACAGAGAGGCTAAGATAGCAGTCCCAATAGCAAAGAACAAACCATCAGGGCTACTCTATCAGATTCTGGCAGGTGAGTCAGCAGATGGCACAAAAAACTCTTTCCAGTTACAAGGCAAAGACAGAAAAATAAAGAAGATAGTCAAATACCCTTCATAATGGATGCCAGCAACAACTGCTCTCTAGTCCACAGGACATCAATGGCAGATGGAAAGAGTACTTCTAACATCTTCTAAATGAAGAAGCTGTACTGCCCCAGACACAGTCTATGATGAAAGATGAAGAACAACAACCCTAGAAGAAGTAATAACAGCACTAAGGAAAGTGAAATCAGGGAAAGAAGCAGTCTCAGATGAGGCCAACGCAGATATGATGAAGATGTTGGGTAAATGAAGGGAGAAATGGCTTCTGAAGGCACTCATAGCAACAAGTAGAGAAGAGCATATCCCAGTTGACTGCAGAATAACCACTCTAGTGCCAGTGTACAAGAACAAAGGGGATGTTCACAACTGTGGGCAGTATAGGGGTATCAAACTGTTGTCACTCTGTATGATGGTGCTGGAGAGGGTGATTAATAAATGAATATGCAGATTAGTAGAATGTAAGATGAGAGATGAGCAGTTCAGATTCAGATCAGGATGCAGCCCAACTTGCCATATGTTTGCACTGAGACGGATAATGGAGAAGAAGCTAGAGTTGAGGAAAGTGTCCAACTGGAAATTCCTAAACCTGGAGAAAGCATATGATAAGATCCCAAGAAAACTGATGGTTTGAAATCACAGAAAATTTGGTAAAATGACTGCAGGCTATTTACAAGAATCCAATGATACAAGTACAAACTGTTCACATTCACAGAGGGATTCCCAGTAGGAGAGGGCGTGCATTAGGGTTCAGCACTGAGCCCACTGTTGTTCATACAATGATGGACTACATTGTCAAACAAGTCAAAATGGACAGATTAATAAAGCTGTTTTATGCACACATGCAGACTCTGAACAGGAAATTCAGCAAATGAATGGAGAATGGAATGAAATGTAAAATGAGAATAAAATGTGTAAGGACAAGGCAGTTATCATAGCAAAAAGTGGGGGAAATCAGAAGAAGTTGAATATTGAGATAGAAAGGAAAACAGTGGAACACATTAACAGCTTCAGATATCTGCGATATGTGTTGAGAAGAAGGGAAGTTGGAATGAAGAGATCAAAGCTAGAATGTCAGGGTCTGCATTCAACTGGATCAGAGTGTCAGGGGTAGTATATGACAGAAGAGTGCCAAAGAAGATGAAAAGAAGGGTTACAGAACACTGATGCCAGTCAGATTAGAACTGGCCTTTTTTAAATCTGGCTGGCTCATGTTTTTCAGCAATTTAGAGTTGAGAGGTACAGATGGGGAAGGGACCTGACTTCGAATTCCAGATGGGATAGGGACCTTTTTTTTCCTCCTCAGGTCTCAACTTACAGGACTTAAAGATGAAAAGTACCAGATCAGGAAATTGCACTGGCCACTGGATGAGTCAGCTCATAGTTCTGGTGTAGGAGGGGAATATCATTGTTGAGTGGTTGTCCTGGAATGGTAGATACTGTGGGTTGCGGTTTGTGGGGGAAGATTGGCTTTGGGGATCTGTGCTGGGGCCCATATTGGTTTGTGGCTATGTACCATTTGATAGAAAATTGTCTGTGATTCACTCCAACATTGTTACTGTGATTCTTTTTCCTGTCCTGAAATACACATTTATATTACTACAGCCATGTTATGTGCAATAGAGCATTCAACTTACATGTAGAGTCTTAACAAGAGACTCAGAAGGTCAGTAGTTAACACCCTGGATATGACATCTGCCACATACCAGTTCCATGGCACTACTGTATCATACACATTGTCACACATATTCATGGTGGTGGGAATTGTGACAGTGCACACCAGCCTGGATATCCTTCCATGTAGAGGTGGAAACAGACTGCAAAGAATTAGTCCAGATAAAAATCACTTAAGCTAGCAGATCTAGGAAAAGTTCTCTGATGCCCTCCCTGTGGGGGAATGAAGACACCTTGTTGAAGTTTGAAGAAGTTTATTCAGTTAAGTAGGTAGATGGACAAATAAGAACACTTGTCCATCTACCTACTTAAAAAATAAAATACATGAAACTTCAACAAGGTGTCTTTATTCCTCCTATAGGGTTGGTATCAGAGAGAAAATCTCTTAGATCTGCTAGCTAATCCTTTATACTCTGTTTCTTGTTAGTTCTGTCACTCTCTGGGTCAAGCACTTACATGAGTGCATGGATTGTGCTTTCCCAAACAGAACCAAGACGCTATCCTCCAAAAAAAGGAAGCCAATCTGGTGGTCCCCTGCCATAAACAAACTGTACAACAGAAGGAAGAAACTGTTGCAAAAGAGAGTAAAATCCCATGAGTGGAGGAGCTCCCTGGTCAGCCTCAGTAAGAAGCTTTCCCTTATAAGATCCTCCAAAGCTAGCTATGAAAATAAAATCACCACTAATTCCAAGGACAACCACAAAGCATTCTATAGCTATGTCAAGAATCTCAATGGCAACACGCAGATCTGCTCTGTTACAGCACACAGGCCCGAAAATTACAGAACCAACTGATATTGCCAACATCCTGGCAGATAGGTTCAGTGCTAACTTTAACCCCACCCCACCCCCTAAAGGGCCCATATCTATACCGGAAGAATGCAGAATCCCTGTAATCACAACTACGCAGGTGAAAGCTGCACTCTCTAAAGCCAAAAACACAGCATCCATGGGACCGGACAACATCCCAGGCTGCGTTTTACACGAACTTCAGAATGAACTGGCGCCTCACTTAAGCACCATGTTCAATAATAGCCTCGCATCAGGCTTTGTGCCCACTGAATGGTGCACAGCAACAGTTATCCCACTCCACAAAGGGGGAGCCACCACTGATCCTGGGAACTATCGACCTATTAGCCTGACGAGCCTGGTCTGCAAGGCCATGGAACATATCATCATGGAATTCATAAACAAAGACATTGGTAACCTCCAAACTCTGGATCCCACCCAGTTCGGGTTTGTGAAAGGCAGATCATGCCTCCTGAACCTGATCGACTTCTTTGAGGCAGTCACCAAAGCCATAGATGAGGGTAAGGTGGTTCACACATCCTGTCTTGACCTCGCCAAGGCTTTTGACACCATCCCCCATTCTGGAATTATAGCTAAACTCAATAAACTAGACATAAATCCCTACGTCACAAGATGGGTTGCCAACTGGCTCACTGACAGAACCCACACTGTAAAAGTTGCAGACTCCAAATCTGACCTCAAACCAGTGACAAGTGGAGTACCACAGGGTTCCATCCTGGGACCGCTCCTGTTTGGTATCTACTTCTTTGAAGTACAGGCTAACACAGAAGGCCTCTGGCTAGCAAAGTTTGCAGATGACTGCAAACTAGGAGCCATAGTCAAGTCCCCAAATGATGTGAACATCCTACAGAAGGGCCTCTCTGAGACAGATGCCTGGTGTCAGAGCCATGGCCTCAAGCGCAATGCCAAAAAGTGCAGTGTCATCCCCTTTGGTAAAAACTCTGTACCGATGAACTACCACATAGGCAGCAATCTACTTAACACCGAATGCGTAATAAGAGACCTTGGGAACCAGGTGGACAGTAGTCTCTCCTTTGATAGTCACATCGCCACAGTAGTCAGGAAGTCCTTCTACGTGGCACACCTCATCATAAAAGGGTTCTCATCCAGGAAAAAAGAGGTCATAGTTCCCCTATACTTGACACTCATTAGACCCATTATAGAGAACAATGCCCCTTTTGGAATGTACCTCACAAGATGTCTGCAGCAGCTGGAAAGGCCACAGAAGTACCTCACAAAGAGGATTACTGGACTCAAACAAATGCCCTACACTGACCGTCTCAAAAAACTCCAGTTTTACTCCATAACATATCGCCTACTCTGAGGTGATCTCTGCCTAGCATATAAAGCTGTGTCAAACCCAGAGCTGTTGGACATGCTACACCTAAAGAAATCCCAATCCCTCCGAGCTACACGCTCTAGGGACCTAAACCTTGTCACCACAATAAGCAGGACATGCTGGAGGGATAGATTCCTATCCCAGAGACTTCCCATACTCTGGAACAGGCTACCCATCTATGTCAATCAAAGTTCTTCATTAGCACTCTTCAAGAAAAATCTTGATGAGTGGATGGAAAATAGGAAATACACCCTGGGGATCACTTCTGTGTCTCTGCTCGACAGTGGCACAGGAAAAATAACTTTCTTGGGTGGCATAAGTCAGGGAACCTTGTTGGCTAGGCTTATGTAGGCCCTTGGGCCGATAGCCTAGTACCTACCTATGAACCTATGAACCTATGAACAGGTGGGATAACATACTTGACTTGAACATTCTGAATTACCTCTGTTCACCATGTGGAAATGGGGTAATATGTGCAGGCTGTACTGTCTGAAGTCTCCTAACACTACTTACATATTGCACATGTTATAGGCACTCTGACAGGATAGGTGTCATATAAATAATATTAATATTTTTTTCTCTCCCTCTGCCTCTCTTTGTCACTCCCATTTTATACTTGATTTGATGTTTGTTATTTTTATGTCTATCCATTTATGTTTCCTTTTTCTGCAGTATCTGCTTTTAATATGCCAGTATTGCAACCCAGACTGCAACCCTCCCAACAGTTCCGGCCTTCTACCAACAGCACTTTATTTGGCTCCAGCTCTACCAGCACATCAGGTGTGGTAGAGAGCAACCTGGTTGAGTCTCCTCTAGCCTCTGTTGTTGCTGCTCACAGGAGCAGAGTTCTATTGTTTCCTTCAATTAGATTGCTAGTAGTTCTTTTGGTTGGCATAACATGGCAGTTGGCAAAGGTGCTACAGGGTCATACTTCTCAACCTGGAAACATCAGGAATCTGGACAAAGGCCCATGAAAAATAGGTACAAATCTGTACACTGATTAACATAACATCTGTGTGCATAATTACATAACCACACCCACTCCAATGGAATTGTGGGATGACAACTTTCAAATGCAAACTGAAGAACAGACAATCAAAATATAGCCCCAGAGTGCATTCCAATGTACCATTACTTGGCTATTTCACCCCCATTTACCATAAACACTGCAATGTGCATACTGCTTTACTTCTCAATTATTTGGATTTTATTTTACATTTTATAGCACAAGCACTAATAGACATCTGCTAAACAAAGCAATAGTGTCTCAGATTGAAAATAGACTTAGGATTAAAACTTCTCTGCCTTTGAAACTCACATTCACTGAAACAGCATTGAAACCCACATCCAACGAAAATGCATCTGGCCAGTGGTGGATAAAGATTACCGCTGGGCTGTTTTCAAATCATAGGCCCCTTGCACATGAAACATACATGTGTTCTTTGATACACCTTCCTGACTGTTTTAAATTATATTCCTTATATAATATAGCACACTTGTTAGAGTGCATCTTAAATTTATTGTTTTTGAGCATTTGTCTAGTAAGCAATGAAACAAAATGCATGAACCAATATTGACAAAACTGCCCAGTTAGGAACATTTCCATCATAAAAGTTTACTCAAACTTCTACAATCCACCAGTATCAGTAAATATGCACAACCTCTGCAGAAGTAAAAGTCATGTAAATAATTCCACATTAAAGAGATCTGTAACTAATGAAGACATTGCTGCTAGCAAACTACTTGTATATGAAACAATGAAATATAAAGTTAAGTGCCTGTTGTTGCCCTTGCTTATGATACATTAAAAATGATAAGCTAGTAATATTTCAATAGGGAATGGATGGCAAACTGATAATAGGTTCATAGTTACTAGGTATCTATGCTAAAGGAGGACATTCTCAGGACTGCAGAATCCATCCCCTTTAAAAGAACAAAACAGTACAGTATCAGCAATCCATCTACATACTGTGGGGATAGAAACCACAGCCTTCTGCAGCAAAAGCAAGTATACTACCTGTTGTGCTACTAACAATGCAAGTAGACTTTGTATAAACAGCACTAAACTTCTCTTTTCATGAAGAACTGTGCAGTACAAGAAATCAGGAAACAGTTAAAACTTATTGGGGGGGCAAAGGCGCAAAATCTGGGACACATTTTAAACATTGCACGTATAATCTTAGAAAGTTGCTAGAATAAAATGTTGTGTTACCATGTATTTCCTGAAAGATAGGAAGACTGAAATTTAAATGGCTATTATTTAGTGAATTCAGTTCTCAGTGATTTGCCAGAAAACCATACATTTTATTTTACATTTGTTTACTGGGAAAGTCTGACTTGGAACAAAGTCAATTTTCAGCAGAGGCCCAGGGAGAACCACTCCAGGCACATGTTGTTGTATTGTAGGAGGAAACCAGAGCACCCAGAAGAAACCCACACAAACACAGGGAGGACATGGAGACTCCAATGTCCGCACAGAAGGCACTTCAGCTGATAATCAAACCAGAGAACCTCTTGCTATGAGGCAACAACACTACCACTGCACCATCCAAACTTTAAGAGGAGCAGACCAAAAGTATCAACCAAACATTCCAGACATTCTGTGAAAATTTGAACAGTTGAGAGCTATAACTCCTTCAATCAGAAATGGTGGTATGGGTAGAGAACTCAGGCTCTTGCTCCTCATACCTAAGGTACATGGTTTGAGCCTGTGTAACCCTAAGCACAAGGCATACCTAACTGGGCATTACACACACACACACACACACACACACACACACACACACACACACACACATACACACACACACACACACACACACACACACACACACTCTAAATGATAGCCAGTTATTTCTAAAGAAAGAAAAAGGTGGAATAATGAACCCACACCTTTCTGAATATCAGCCAGTTCTTTACACCTCTCTAGATGACAGCCAGTTATTTCTAAAGAAAGAGTTAAATGACAGCCAGTTATTTCTAAAGAAAGAGCCAGGTGGGATGGTGAATCCACACCTCTCTAAATGACAGATAGCTATTTCTAAAGAAAGAGCCATGTGGAATCAGCCAGTTGTTTCTAAAGAAAGAGCCAAGTGGAATGATGAACCCACACCTCTCCAAATGACAGCCAGTTATTTCTAAAGAAAGAGCCAGGTGGAATGATGAACCCACACATTTCTAAATGGCAGCCAGTTATTTCTAAGGAAATAGCCAGGTGGAATGATGAACCACTGTTAAAATACAGCAAAGAGCTAATTAAGGAACCCCCTAAGAGCCAATCTGACAAAGAGCCAGGTTGAATTATAAACTGCAGTTAAAATGAATGAACAAGCTGCAATGCACACAGTAACTGCCATTAAAATGAATGAACGAGCTTGCAAAATGCAGCAAAGAGCTAGTTAATGAACCCCCTAAGAGCCAGTCTGACAAAGAGCCAGGTTGAATTATAAACTGTTGTTAAAATGAACGAATGAACTGCAATGCACCCAGTAACTGGCGTTAAAATAAACGAATGAGCTTGCAAACAGCCAGTTAAAATGAACTGTTTGATAAATGAACTTACATGCACAAAGTTAAATGCACAATGAACTCTAAATGGCCAGTTAAAATGACAAACTGTTTGATACACAAAGAGTCAGGTTGAATTATAAACTGCCATTAAAATGAACAGACGAGCTGCAATGCACACTGTAACTGTTTGAATGCCGGACTTATTAAATGATAAACAGAATGCTGGACTTAAATGCAGCACAGAGAGCCAGTTAAAATGTACAAACTTGCACACAGTAAATTGGCCAGCAGATAGACAGAAGCAGTACTTAAATGCAGCACACAGCCAATTAAAATGAACGAGCTTGCACGCAGGATCTTGGCCAGCAGATACATACAAGCAACAGTTGAATGATAAATTGAATGCCGTGGACTTAAATGCAGCAATGGGAACTTGTACACAGTAATAAATGCAGCAATGGGATCTTGCACACACTATCTTGGCTGGCCAGCAGACAATATGAGTACAACAAATAATAAATTATTTCTCCTCTTACCTAGGACTCTGCAAAAATTCAAATTATGCTGCCTGCCAACCATTGCTGTTATACTATTCCTCAATTCCCTCCAAGTCCAACAGGCAGTAGCTGATATCATCACACATGCCCATATAGGCTGATGATGTGTGGTGACATCAGCCAAAAATTTAAAGTGCCAATACAAAAAAAAAAAAAAAAAGACTAAAAAATTTAAAAATTAAGGGGGCCCCTCGGGAATTCATGGCAACCCAAAATTTTGGCCTCAAAACCAGTAAAAAACAAGGAATTTTGTATGGTTGAGAGGTATGTGCAGGGTTCTAGACCAGCAGGTGGAAGCTAGCATCAACCATCTACAAGGGTCCTTGTACAGCTCCAAGAGTCAAACGATTGACTGGTTCTGCCCCCATCATCTCAGGCTGTAGCAAATCAGAAGGGCGGTCAGAGTACTGATTAATCTCCCCCTGTGTTTAGCCCAGGCATTGTGGAAAAACGATGGCTTTTCCCATCTTAACCCTCATTGTGAAGTTCCCCTTCTTTGTGTCTTACAGCCATCCCCTTACTGTTGTCCAATCTACCCCATCACCAATGTCTTCCTTCTGTCACTATAATTCCACTGATAACCCTCCTACATGTGTCAGCACATCCCTTGTCAGTCTTTGCCTGTGTTTTATATTTATTTATCTATTCCTGCTCCTACACATATCCATTTTTCCATCCACTCCCACTGAATAAAAGAAGTCTTTCCCAGAAAAAGGTATACCCTTCCTCCCCTTCCCTATTCCCTTTCTTATCTCCTCTGTTTCCTAGTGTATATTTCTCTGAATGCTGTACCCCTATTCCTACTGCCTTATACACACATTTCTACCTTTTTTAAAATAAAATAAATTGTTACAAACATTGCTGGGTATTTACTGTGTGTTCAATCCAGTCTCCCTAGCTGCTCATAACTTCTCATTGCATCATTTTGGGCCATAATTACAGGAATCTATCTCTCTCATTCTCTCTCTCGCTCTCTGCAAGGCTTGCAATTTCATTGGCATTTTTTCTAATTAGCAGCAGCTAAAGCTGCAAAATTCCAAATAATTAATTGATAATTGTCTTCAGGTAACATTGTGCTACCTGGCATACCCTAGGTAGTCTCAGCACAATTGTAGCAGGCATGTTTCTAATCCCGGTGAGACACTACTGCCACTGGACTTAAAAACAGTATGTTGGAAGGAAAGATACCACAGCTTTATAAAAATGGCCGATTCTGTAACAGGGTTATCATTGATGTGTTTACTCTGTCAGTATTCAAGACAATACATAAGATGTCCTTCAAGAATGCAACTGCAGTCATAACATATGGGTTGTCCTGCCTCAGGCAGCCCTCGGTCGGCCGGATTCCAAAGTCTGGGTCCGACATCGGCTGATGTCGCATCTCTCTCCGACGTCAGAGCGGCTGGAGTATATAAGCATCAGCCGACACCATCTTCTTCAGTCTTTCTTGCCGCGTGCTGCCCGAAGCAGAAGCAGTTCGCAAGTGCCGCTCGGTCAGCTCCTGTATTCTTCGAAACCGAAGTCATCAAAAAAGCTAAGTACCCTGTTGGGGACCTTTTCTTGCCTCAGCCAATGTCAGAAATTACTGAAAAAGTAAATAATTGTTTGTCTTGTGGTAAACAAATACCTCATAAGGATTTCCATTCTTACTGCCTCCCTTGCCTTGGCCCAGACCACGACGTCTCGGCCTGTGCCGCCTGTGCTCGCTTCAATAAGCGCACTCTCAGGCGCCGGGCGGAGTTCACTGATGGCTTTTTCGGTGAAAAATTTGATTATATAATGCCGTCGGAACAACCGACAACGCATACTCCTAATATACTAAAAGACCGGGACCGACATCCTCGGCCCGCGTCTTCCACCGACACCATGCCAAAACTAACCGCGAGTGCCCCTGTTCCCTCTGAGGCAGTTATTCCACCGCTTCGAACCGAAGACACCACTTTACCGATACCTCCGATACCGGAGGCCACTCCGACGCCAGTTATTGATTTTCCTCCGGATACTGAAACCGAGGAAATGCCCGAGACCATTGCTGTTGATAAGGTCACTCCTGCACGTGGAGCGGCTAGGCCTCCCATGTCCATGTCTATCAAGGCCTACACACGTGCTAAGGCAGCCAGTAAGGTCAAGCATCTTACTGCTAAAACCTTACCTCAGCCTACTCCTGAAACTCAAATCATGTCTATGGCCGCAGATTTAATTTCCCTGATCAGAGGTTCCCAGGCCCATCCTGAGAGAGGATCCCAGCCTCCTCCTGATAAGAGGCCCAGGGTCGAACCCTCTGACCCTCTCTCTTCAGATGAAGATTTTGAGGACTCTGTTCACTCCGAAAGCCAGGAAGAGCCCTTCCAGACCTATGAGGATTCAGATGCAGAGGACTCCATTCCCTCGGCCTCTCCTCCTGAGGATATTTCTTTTGGGGAAGTTCTGCATTCCATGAGGGAGCATTTTCAGTGGCAAGGCCAGGAATATTCAGATTCCAGAAAGCACCTTCGAACTTTCCTTAAAAAACCCCAACACAGACCCTTAGCTACACCTCCTGTGCTTGATGTTTTGGATGATCTATACTCTGACTCCAGTGTTACCCCTGATACTCTTCCTCCTGCTCCTGTCAAGCCTGACAGATACTATAGGGTCCCAGAAACCCATTCTCATTTCTTTAGGGCCCATGCTGTTGATTTAGAAACAATTTCCCAGGGGCCTAAAGGGGTTTCAGCTACCACCTCCAAAAACCCTTTGCCTTCCAACAGGGAAGCAAGGTCCTTAGAGAGATGGGGGAAGAAGGTTTACACCTCCACTACTTTATCTGTGAGAGCTCTCAATTGTCTCTTTCACATGTTTCAACATCAGGATTTCCTGTTAGATGATTTACAGAAAAAATTGGCCTCTCCTGAACCTTTAGATTGGAAGTCTTTACAAGAGACTGTTCATAATTCTCAGCAGGTTAGCAATCACTTTCTACAGTGTGGATATGATGCATTGGAAGCTTCATGTAGGGCAGCTATGACAGGGGTGGTCATTCGTAGACATGTATGGCTAAAAGAACAACCTTTACCAGATCATTTTAAGGCAAAACTTCTTGATGCACCCTTGGAAAAGAACAAGCTTTTTGGTGCTAATGCTAAAGATGTGTTAAAGTCCATTGAGGAAAAAGCCAAGTCAGTTCAGACAGTCAAAGATTTCCTCCAGGTTCAGCCACCCAGATTCAGCAGGAACTAGCCTTCTAAAAACTGGTCCTTTCCTAATCCGGAAAGATTTCAAAGGGGCAAAAACAGGCGTGCCCGAGGAAGAGGGCAATACAGAGGATCCTACAGGGGACGACAATGGCAACCAGCAAACCAAAGAAGTGACACAGGGGTTGCTCCTGCCCCGCAGGGACAATCTCAATGACTTTCCTCTAGTTCTGCTGACCAAGGAGCAAACAGAAGCTCCTTTGGGCTGAAAATTATCTTTGTTTTCAAAAAATTGGCACAAACTGACAAAAGACAAATGGATTTTGGACATTATAGACCACGGTTACAGGTTCCATTTTCATACCTTGCCAAGAAAACAAGGCATGCCGAACCTTCCACAAAATCAGAGGGCAGAGGCTATCAAGCAAATTTCTCTGCTTGCTCAGATCAAAGCAATAGAAAAAGTTCCACAACAAGAACAAGGTCAGGGGTTTTATTCAAGACTGTTCCTTGTTCCAAGAAAAGAAACTCAATGGAGACCAATACTGGACTTGTCCGCTTTAAACACTTTTCTCATATTACCAAAGTTCAAAATGCTGACTCTACAGCAACTCCTTCTCATGCTGGGCAAGGGGTCTTGGCTGATTACTCTGGACCTCAAGGAGGCATACCTGCATGTCCCTATCAGACACAGCTGCAGAAGATACCTCAGATTTCTTGCAGGGCCAGAGCATTATCAATTCTCAGCATTGCCATTTGGCTTATCTACTGCGCCCAGAGTATTTACGAAATGCCTGGCATCAGTAATTGCTCATTGCAGGCTCCAGGGGATTCAAATCTACCCATACCTGGACGATTGCCTCATACAAGCGGACAACAAACTAACCTTGACAAAAAACTTGAATTATGTCATACACTTGCTACAGGCTCTGGGATACACAGTCAACTTTCAAAAGTCAAGACTTCAGCCATCCCAGCAAATAACCTTCTTAGGAGCCAAACTAGACACAGCCTCTCAAATGTCTTACCTGACAGAAGACAAGCAAAAGAAGTTAACTCATTACTTCAAAAGTTTAGCAAAGCTCACCCAGATTACTGCAATGAGATTCCTGCAGGCCCTGGGTTACATGGCATCCTGCATTCTCCTGGTTCCACTAGCAAGACTACACATGAGAAAGCTTCAATGGTACCTAAAAAGCTTATGGTCTCAACACAGCAACAACCTAGAAGCAACTATTCCGCTCATTCCATGTCTTCAAAAGGAATTTCTATAGTGGGCCACAGTAAGCCAGTCAAACACAGGTATGTCATTCAAAAAACCTCAGATAACACAGACCATGACTACAGATGCCTCAGACCTTGGATGGGGGGCGCACATGGAGGGCAGATTTATTCAAGGACAATGGTCTCCAAAGGAAACACATCTGCATATCAACCACAAAGAAATGCTGGCAGTAATGCATGCCATCGAGGCCTTTGGACAACAACTTCAACAAGGCCACCTACTAATATGGACAGACAACATCACTGCGATGTGGTACATAAACAAGCAGGGGGGCACTCATTCTTACCCCCTTTGCAGACTGACAATGAATCTTTGGGAAAAATCAGAGTCTATACATACAGTTACAATCCCAGTTTGTTCCAGGCAAGGACAATGTTCTGGCAGACAGTCTAAGCAGGAATTTCCTAGACCCCCACGAATGGAGGCTACATCCAGATATCTTCATACGACTCACATCGACATGGGGAAGGCCGGACGTAGACCTATTTGCCTCCCACCTCAATCATCACTTACAAAAGTTCTGCTCAAGGACATATCATCCACAAGCATGGAAAATAGATGCTCTCTCATTCAGCTGGAGCTCCCTAATAATCTATGCATTTCCACCTCTGCCACTGATGACCACAGTGTTACTAAAGATCAAAGCAGAGCAGCTGAAGGGGATCCTAATAGCTCCAGACTGGCCAAGACAACACTGGTACCCACTACTATGGAGCATATGTCACAACAAAACGTGGACCCTTCCCCAATGGCCCCAACTTTTGACTCAACACAACTTCAGGACAGTTCATCCCAACATCCAGATGCTACAGCTAACAGCTTGGGAGATCCCATAAATAACTTCAATTTACCTCTCTCCAAGGAATTTCAGCGGATACTAACAGAAGCCCACAGACCATCCACCAGAAAGGCTTACTCAGCCAAATGGAAGAGATTCAGCATTTGGAATACCAACAAGGGTCATGATGCATCACTTTTGAGCATTCCGCTCATTCTGGAATACTTGGCAGATATGCTACATAACGGACTCTCATACTCTTCCATAAAAATACATGCTTCAGCTATCTCAGCTAGATACAACACTGATCCACCTGTGTTTTCACATCCTTTGTTAAGGCAATTTCTTAGAGGAATCAAGAACATAAAGCCCCCAAGAAAGGCACCAGTACCAGCTTGGGACCTCAATTTTGTCCTAGAAAAATTGACTCTACCTCCCTTCGAGCCAGCAGCTTCTGTGGATTTACAATTTCTTTCCTGGAAGACAGCTTTCCTGCTGGCCATTACCTCAGCAAGAAGGGTTTCGGAATTACAGGCCCTAATGGCAATACCACCGTTCATAACTTTTCACAGAGACAGGGTCTCCTTACGAACCAACCCTACCTTTCTGCCAAAAGTGGTATCTAGGGTTTCCTTAAATCAAGCAATTCACCTGCCTACTTTCTTTCCCAATCCTGAGAACAAAGGGGAAAGACTGTTACATACCTTGGACATACACAGACAACTTCGCTACTACCAGGACAGAACCAAGACCAGTAGGAAGTCTGATCAGCTTTTTGTAGCTTACGCTCCTGGAGTACAAGGAAAAGCAATTTCCAAACAGACAATTTCAAAATGGATTGGACATTGCATCAGATTCTGTTATTCCTTCCATGGAAAGAGTGTGCCAGCCAATATCAGACCACACTCCACCAGAGCTACAGCCACCTCTACAGCATTCTTAAGAGGGGTGCCTACAAAAGACATTCTAGAAGCTGCCACATGGAGCTCCGTGCATACATTTTCCAAACACTACAACCTCCCTTTATATTCCAGATCCAGAGCAGGCTTTGCCTCGGCAGTCCTGCAGGGATTGATAGCTACACCATCCTTTTCTTAGAGCATACCACCTCCCCCAACTAAGCTATGGTATTCAACCCATATGTTATGACTGTAGTTGCATTCTTGAAGGACATAGTACAGTTTTGTACCTACCATAAATGTAGATGTCCGATAGATATGCAACTGCAGTCAGGTTTTCCCTCCCTCCTTCCCCTCTATGCCTTGGGTCCACTCCTATCCCTGTTAACCTTAGCTGGGGATATCTGTTATGGTGTATCTGTTTATTGCTTATTTATTGTCTGGAAACCTATTATTGTCTTCCAATTTGATTACAGCCTTCCTTGGAGGGCACCTGGCATCTGGGGCAAGAAACACTGAAGAAGATGGCATCGGCTGATGCTTATATACTTCCAGCCACTCTGACGTCAGAGAGAGATGTGACATCAGCCGACGTCGGACCCAGATGTTGGAATCCGGCCGACCGAGGGCTGCCTGAGGCAGGACAACCCATATGTTATGACTGCAGTTGCATATCTATCGGACATCTACATTTATGGTAGGTCCAAAACTGTACTTTATTAAAGAAGAACGAGCTATAAATAAAAAGAACAAATCAAAGATGATGAAAAAGGGTTTAATAGAGCTATACTAAGAGTAAATGGTGCAAGAGAGTAGATTGGAAAACAGAAGTGAGTGTGGGGGAGTATCTCGTGAGAGTAGTAGTGGGGTACAGGTGAGGACAATGGAAATGGAAGTATGGATGCATTAATATTCACAGCAGTAAACATGAAGCAAGGCTTTATCTAATGCCAAAACTGAAGACTTTTGCATAGGAAAGTTTTTAATAAATAAATAAAGGCTATCAAGCAAAGTGATTGATGGCTTGAGAGTAAGAGGTCTTGACCCCTCTTTCTGCATAAACAATAAATTTATTAGACAAATGTTATGACTCCCCAAAGCAAAAGTGGAATATTTGGGTGATGGTGTACTTAAGAAAATGAAAAGTATGCAAAAGTAAAAAGTGCCAGAACAAATAAATACATAAGCATACTGGCACATATATTAATAATAAGTTGATGCAGATCATTAGAACATTAGAGTGGAATTGAGATAGCAGCTTCAGCAGCTGTCTCCAATATATTGTTTCTCAATTTTTTTGGTTTTCAATCATCTTTTGTCTTCAAGACACTTACTTTAAATGAGTTAAATACAGGTCTCATATGGATACCTAATACGGCTGCCCATTTAAGAAGTGAGTACAGTAGGACATGGGTGCTTAGTAAATGTTGGTAAGATTAGTGGCTGAGTGAAAGTGTCAAGAGGTACATTTGCTAAGATTCAGTCTAGTGCTGTGTGTCAGCCAAAGTGTGGTTTAAGCCTATTGGGAGAAGATGTATTTGTTAACAATCAGTGTTATAGAACGTATAGAGAATTGTCTGATTCCAGTGAGCATTCAAGTCCACAGCCAATATGCTGTTGTCTCTACTCAGAATGAGAACAATACAGTCAATGATGTTTGGGAAGATGACCTCATGTACATGGTGTAATTATGGATTATAAAAAAAGATTATCCAACCTCGTGTGCTGTGCCAGGCTGCTGTCTTTCATAGATTTTGTGCACCTGTTCAGAAGAAAAAAGTTACCTTTTTGTCAGACATAAACTATGACCTGCAGTTTCCCAAAGTTTCAGAATAGTTAGTGAGGCACAAGTTTTCTACTGACTTTTTATTTAAATTTATTTCCTGTCGTACCAGTGTTGTGGAAGCAATTTTAGGAGTGTGTGTATTCTGTAAGCGATTTACTTGTCAACAACCAGTCATTCACATCAGCCAGTGTTTTATCTTAAGTGAAACTCTTCACCCTTACACTCTAATAAGAATAAGACTGCCTGCTTCACCTCCCTAATATATCTAATATAACTAAATCCAAGTCACCAAATATTGCAGTAAGTTATATACAGCTGGAAAGTCCAGTTGGATGGACAGTCCCAAACAAACAATCTGAACTGTACTGGTCACTAATGGACAGACTAAGTGCCAAACTGTAATACCTTTAACATTGCCAGGGGAGACAGGTGAAACCCAGGTTTGACTTCTATAGCACGTGTTAATGCAACAGTAAGAAAGAATATTAGAAAAAAAAATTGAAGGTCTTGACTTCAAGGTCTAAGAGAATGAGGGGTTATTCAGGGCATATTTAAGCAATTTTAAGTAATGTTTTAGTAGTCAAATATCTTTATGTTACGTTTAAGTAGCAAGACCTACACAGAGACTTCTGTGTTTGGTAGGAGATTAGTTTTGCTGGGGAAAAAAATATATGATTACAGTTTATAACGGAAGTATGTAAGATACTCAAAAAAATAGTGTAAATCAGTAATAATAAAGCAGGAACTGAGCAGAGCAGAGAAAGATTAATAGTAAATAAACAGTCTAGGTCATAGTTGTTAGGTATGGTTAAGGGAGGGGCATTCCCACTTTTCTGGTCAAAAACAATCTGCCGCTTCCTCTGTCTTTCTATTAGATTATCCTTAGGCAGAAGGAAGACACAGTTACAGTAGGAGCTACCAATCATAGTCAATGCCTCCCCAAAAAAAATCTGACCTCTCTCCAAACCACTGCCAACAATATCTGTTAATTCTTATCCCTGACCAACAAAACAGAACACTTCCGCAATGCTATATTTAAGCAATGGTGCAGTTTTCTCCAAGCCTCCCCACCTATAAACCCTCAAATATAAAGATCATCCCCTTTTTATCAGCAGCTTAACTAAAAGATGCACTGAATATAATCTCAGATCACAATCACTTTAACGCCCATCCTTTATTCCTCTTAGGAACAGAATTCATGGTGCTGAGTACAATTAATAACACTAGCCTCTCACATTTGGAAATTCCTTCCTATTAAAGATATGATCACTGTTGTCCTAGCAAGCTTTCTGTAGTGAACTTCAAATATTTGAATCGTGAAGCGTTCTGTGTTATACAATGGTCAGCACAACCTAAATCCATTCCCCTGCTTATCACCTCTTATTGTCTTCATGCTACAATATGTTATTCTATCATTAGCCTCCCCTACAACTCATTTCTTGTTTTTCCCACCTTCAACCTACTCTTCCTTAATTTTTTCCTCCCTTCTCCCTTCTCTAGCCTACACACATCTTATTGTGTACAGTATAAAAAGTGAATCGTTGCTTTGTACGCTGCATTTTGTTCCAGTTATATCATTTATTTGCCTTACTGTTTAAATGCTGATAGTTTTATTTTAGGTATAGTGCTGATTGCTTGCTTGTAAAACATTCTTCAGTGTTACTCACTTTGTATCGATTTGAAAATGTCAGCTTTATGTTTATCTGTTGTATTCTCCTGGAATTAACCTGAAAATCCTGCAGTATAATAAGTCTTCCACCTCAGTTAGCAAATGAAAATCATTAAGTTGTTCTTTTGTCAAAGTGAAACGGTGCACCTAATAACTGTATATATCACAACTGTTACTGTGTACAAATACATGCCTCCAGTATAGAAGATTAGTGAGCTTTTCAACAAGAAAGAGAAAAAATGTTTGCCTTCACACAAATAAGTATTGCCACTAGAAGGCAATGAATATGCTTTGAACATGGAATGCATGATTTGTGTTTCTACACTGATAACCAAGGACTGTTCATCCATACCACTCTTGGATGAGTGAAAAAATAATAATTTCTCTCAAAACAAACATCTGAATTCAAATTACCATCTCAGAACATTAACAGTAACTGTAAGAGTACTGGGGTTTCTCTTTTGGCACCTGTACTTTATTCATGACAAGAGAGCAATTATTTTCACATAAGGTAACATTCTAGTCAAAACATTAGTTGGCATAAGCTTAACAATGTCAGTAAGACCTTAATATTCAGACAAGCTGCATAACAAAACTCTGTCTTCTTAGGTATCTAACCTTAGAATGACATGCCAAGACATGTTTCTCCTCTCTATCTCTCATTTAAAGTTAGCTAAGCCACAGCCTATGTAGTGTACTAACTGCACACAACATTCATAAATATTAAATAGTGTCTTATTCTCCTTGTTGTCCCTGCTTTCTCATATCACTTCATTGTGAACTGGAGATTATTTCAAACTCGCATTTTCTGTTAACTAAAACACCTATCTCACAGAGATTTCTTGCTTAAACAAGCTAACAAATTGCAAATATCACTTCTGGTTTTCCTTCTCTGGATTTATTTAATTTCCCTAGTCATCTCTTTTATCAGGAGTTATTTTCTAAGTAAGTGTCAGACCACTCACTGTGGAGCTACCTCATCTGCTATATGAACACTGTCTCTAATTAAACATGCAAGAACAATATTTAGTTTTATGGTGGGCCATAACTTCGTCTTTTAAAGTTTTTGACTCACATGCAGTCACGAACCCCCCCCACACACACACACACACACATACACTGTGTATGCCTCTGAGGTGTAGCTGTTATAATAAGCATCTATGCTGCACACTTTCTCTCCACACAGGCATTTTTCAAGTGCCTTTTTCAGCTAATAAGTAAGAAAGAAAAAAGAAAGACATAAATGATATACTTCACACAATTGGATATTTAAGCACTGAAATATTTGTAACTTAATAAATCAAATGAAGGGCTTGTGTTAGCCAAAATGCTCAAGTAATTTCAAAATATATGTTGGTCTAATAAAAGGCATTATATCACATTTGTATTACAATATCTTTATATCTATGAACCCCACCACCTGAACGATTTCTGGAGTAGCTAAAACTTGAAGTTTGCACCAAAATGACGGGTAGGGATTAGGATTCATTTGGGACTAGCAGCCATTAAAATCAAGAGGCAAATGTGAAGGTCAGTGAATAACTTTAAGAGCACAAGCAGATTGAAGAATAATAACTAATTCATGAAAATTCCAGGCATTTAGAGCTCCTGTAACTAGAAACCTCAGTAGTACCACAGGAATATGCTTCATCTGTGACTTTCTTTATTTGTCCAAGTCTTACCTATCTACATGTAGTTGGGTAAGAAGGAGCTTTTACCTTGTGCCCTACCTTTTTATTAGGATGTAAGTCATGTCATAGCTCCTATAAGGGCAAACTAACAACTGCTATTCTCAAGTCAATAAATTGCATGCAAAACACAATATTCCTTACAACGGAGGGTAGCATTTTTCTATAATGGAATTCAGTGGAGAGAGAGAGAATACGTCAGAGGGTGTTAAACATTCCTGTGTTGTAGATCAGTGTTTAAATCCTCACTATTCTTTGGCAACAGAGTTATCTCACACTTTTGTTGGCACACTGGTGTATCAAGCAGCGTAAATAAGGCCTTCTTGATGTATTGAATAATATTTGGGTGTGGTAGTAGCAACAATTAGACTGATTATGTTTTGAGGTTCTGTGTTTGCAAATCATGTTGACTCTCCATTGTTGTTTAATATTAGGTAACAACGTATGAACTATAAGTCAGGACAATTGAAAGCCTTATAAACTTGGTATCTACATATTTAATATGTCCAGCATGATTCCATAAAAGCAAAGTTCAGGCCACCCTGTAAACTGTCAATGTATGCTCCTCATCCTGTCACAAGAAGACTAATCACTACGCAAAGTCTGCTATTAATGAACTACCTAAGGCAGTTATTTTCAGCAGTTTCTAACAATATAATTTTACTGGAAACATACTTTAGTGTGAAATGATGCATAACTAAAAAAACTAAAAAAAGTCCATAAAGTAATTGAAATAATAAAATGTGCTCATTTTAACAACTCCATGCACTAATTAAACATATCTTTTGTGTAGCAATAAGACAGTTGGGAATCAAAAAAAACATCCTCTGTTCAGTTGATATATTCATTCATTTATTCATTCACTGCCATGTGTACCATAATCTGTCTGATTTTCCACCTACTAGCAATGCAATGAAAAGAACTTCCAATCAAAACATTTCATCACGTTCTTACTGAAAAGTAACTTCTTGACAGATGTTCATTTCTAGGAAAATTGTTTTTGTACAACATGACTGTTTTAATGCATGCTCATTCCAACCATTACTATTTATTCAGTGTCAGTAGACAAAATAAAATGTTTAAATTATAAGTACTTTTTACAGAAGTAATAAATGTTACCAAATAACAAAACTGGAGTTTCTTAGAATAATTGACATTTAGAAATTAATATATCATTTAAACTACTGCTTTAAAATCAGATTAGAGTGTAGCAACATTCTCCACTAATTATCTCATTGTGATTCAGTAAATTAAAATCTCTTCGTATCAACAGTTACATAGTGAAGAATTATAAGATCAGTGCAAGCTGAGTATTGTTAATGAGGTGTGCTGGAAGCTAAAGACATGGCAAGCCCTATTCTACTGCATTGCATCTTGAAAGAAGCTAGGGTGTTAACCAGATATCAGATGGGAATCTTGGTTATTTTCCTATTCTCATTTTAAATACATTATCACTTAAACTTTTTCCAAGTCTTCTCCCTCATCCTCGCCCATGGAAAGACACGACATGCTGTTTTATCAGCTCACAAAATATAACTGATATGTTAACAGATACGATGATGACATTTGCAAAGTGGTATTTCAGTAGAATCAAGGACCAGGAAACAGCACCTATGGAAACATAAATATGCAGAATTACTTTAGTTCATTTGGTTATATCTCCATTGCTAACAATAATACCAGTGTAATTTCCATCTGCATGTCACACAATAGTGACAACCACTTCCTCTTTATCTTATCCATTTATGATACCCCATAGCAAGAGACTGTCCTTTGTTTGTAGTGTTGAAGAACCACATAATAACCAAATAAGTAATATGATAATACTTTTTATGGGGGAGGATAACTATATGCACATTAATTAGTTCACTTTACTTTGGTTTCACTTAATTTTGTATATTTTAATTTGGGTCTGATTCCCTTTTTTAACCATACATCTGTACAAATACATTTGTAAGGCAGCACTACTCTACAGTGTTAAAACAAGTAAATGCAAAACCCATTATATCTAAAACATGTAACACTGACAGAATAAATCAAAACTATATTAAGTAGATAAACAATGTTTGCAAACTACAGCAGGTTATATAAAATGAGTTGCAACAGTCTGCAGTAGTGCTTTTATAACAGTGCATTGCATAAGCATTGGGGAAAGTGGGTCCATATTAGAAGATCGAATGTTTAGGTAATTGAACACCTAAACATCAATCTTCTAATATTGAACCGCACAATGTCAAATGTCTCAGGGAAACACGTCCCTCAGCCACAACACAAAAAAACATTACTTTACATCTAAATTACACCCCCCCTAACTAAATATACCAACTCCAAGATTGCTGAACAGTAGAGAAATAGCAAACTCTAGCGAACGGCCAAGGGAAATCTTCCCCTGCATTAAATCGTCCGTTCACCGTTTTTTTTTTCTATCGATATTAGAAGATCGATGTTTAGGTGTTCGATCATCTAAATATTCGGTCTTCTGATATAGACCCGGGGAAAGTATGCAACTAAAAGATATGGATATATTATTGACTAACACAATCAAATCTCCCTTCAACCTTATTTAATTGACTTCTGTTTTTCAAAAGGATCAAATGCTGCCCATAATGAGGCTAGTGCATCTTAAAATAGTCAAACATTTGGTCCAAGATGCACTATCCATGGAAGAGGTTTTCAGCCTGATTCAGGTGTTTCTGCAGAAGTACATAATGCCCCTCCCCCATCACCAACCTCTTCTGTTATTGCTAAGTAATACAAAGTTGTTCAGATGAACTCTCATGAAAACATATCTAGGGGGTTTGTCAAAGCCAGCTCAGCAAAGCCACAACTCACTCAGCAACCTATTCTACTCAGTAATATGATATTAGGGTGACAGCAGGCAGACCTGAGGTCACTAATTATCATCTTCTTAGGGCTGTTCCCATTAGGGGTCGCCACAGTGGATTATCTGTTTCCATTTCTTCCTGTCCTTTGCATCTTGCTCTTTCACACCAACCACCGGCATGTCCTCTTTCACCACATCCATAAACCTTATCTCAGGCCTTCCTCTTTTCCTTTTACCTGGTAGCTTCATCCTTAGCATCTTTTTTCCAATATCCTCAGCATCCCTCCTCTGCACATGTCCAAACCAATGTAATCTTGCCTCTCTGGCTTTGTCTCCAAACCTTCCAACCTGGGCTGACCCTCTAATATACTTATTCTTGATCCTGCCCACCCTCGTCACACCCAGTGAAAATCTTAACATCTTTAACTCTGCCACATCCAGCTCTAACTGCTGCCTTTTTATCATTGCCACTGTCTCCAACCCATATAACATAGCCAGTCTCACTACCCTCTTGTAGACCTTCCCTTTCACTCTTGCTGGTACTTGTCTGTCACAAATCACTCCTGACACTCTTCTCCACCCACTCCATCCTGCCTGTACTCTGTTCTTTACCTCTCTTCCACACTCACCATTACTCTAAACTGTTGATCCCAAGTATTTCAACTCATCCACCTTTGCCACCTCTACTCCTTGCATCCTCACCATTCCTCTATCCTCCCTCTCATTCACACACATATATTCTGTCTTAGTCCTGCTGACCTTCATTCTTCTTCTCTCTAGAACATATCTCCATTTCTCCAGGGTCTCCTCCCCCTGTTCCCTACTCTCACTACAGAGTACAATGTCATCTGCAAAAATCATAGTCCACGGGGACTCCTGTCTGATCTCATCTGTCAACCTGTCCATCACCATTGCAAATAAGAAAGGGCTCAGAGTTGATCCTTGATGTAATCCCACCTCCACCTTAAACGCATCCGTCACTCCCACCGCAGACCTCACCGCTGTCACACTACCCTCGTACATATCCTGTACCACTCTTACGTACTTCTCTGACACTCCCGACTTCCTCATACAATACCACAACTCCTCTCTAGGCACCTTGTCATATGCTTTCTCTAAGTCTACAAAAACACAATGCAACTCCTTCTGACCTTCTCTGTACTTCTCTATCAACACTCAGAACAAACATTGCATCTGTAATGCTCTTTCCCAGCATTAAACCATACTGCTGATCACTAATCATCACCTCCCTTCTTAACCTAGCTTCTACTACTATTTCCCATAACTTCATGCTGTGACTGATCAATTTAATCCCTCTGTAGTTACTACAGCTCTGCACACCACCCTTATTCTTAAAAATTGGTACCAAAACACTTTTTCTCCATTCCTCAGGCATCCTCTCACTTTCCAAGATTTCATTAAACAATCTAGTTAAAAACTCCACTGCCATGTCACCTAAACACCTCCATGCTTCCACAGGTATGTCTCACTAATATCATAATGAATTAATTAATATTAGATGATGTTTGCTGTAACTGCATAGGGCAGCAGTAGTAGCACAATATGCTTCCTTCCTTACTTCCTTACTCTGACCAACAGCGACACAGCCTGTGTAATAGTTCAGACTACTATGTTGTTCCACAAATTTGCATGGTTCATTAACTGCAAAAAGAATATAAGGACTGAAAAGATCTAACCCTAGGAGATCTATGCATAAAGAGCTTCATGTTAGCTATAAGATGCTAATGGTTTGCAATCTGGAATTCAGAAATGCAATATGCCATCTTTAGGAAAACTTAAGATCAAATACACTTTGGCACTTAACATCAAACATGCTCTCTTGGAAAATATGTGCGTGCGCGTGTGTGTGTGTGTGTGTGTGTGTGTGTGTGTGTGTGTGTGTGTGTGTATACAGATTAATGTCAAAATACTGAAATGTTGACCATGAAAATTTCAACCACGAAACATCAACAATGTGAACGTCGACACCCTGCTCAAAGCGTGCAAAATTTTAAACTTAAAAAACAAGTTAAAACACCATTTTTTTGCAGGGCAGGCCTCCCTTCACCCCCATGTCACCTACTAATATACTAACTCTGAGATCGCACAATGTTGGGAAAAGGTACGTTTCCAGACTCTAGGAATTGTGGAATCTCGCATAACTGCCAATCATTTGTAATGTCTACTAAATTATGTTGACTAAACAGTTGTCAACCAAAGGTAGAGTTGATAAACTTACATATCCCCATATATGTCACATAACATCATAAACCCTTTGGTTTGGATGTTATCTGGTAAATATTGTAGGTACCTTAATGTTTATACTCCACTTTAGGAGGTTTAAGGTATTACATAGTTAGGAGTCTAGATTGGCTTGGTCTTTCTTGCACTTTTTACTGAATGGTTTGTCTGTGTGACCTCATTACTCTTTGGTCTGGATGTTATTTAAGATATTTTGCAGGCACCTTAATATTTATAGCCATTAGAGATGATTTTATGGTCTGTGTTTCAAAAGTACAGGCACAGTACAAGTAAAGTGTGTTGTACTGATATGAAACTGAAACATGCATGCTTACAGCTAGTGGTGAATGGTTTTCTTGGGTTAACTGCACCCATAAAGATTTAAAAAGTCAAAAGTCATGGGCATTCAGAAACCATGTAGTTAAAACACTTTATGTCCTTAAGACATGCCTATATCCCATGGTCCCATGGGCTTCCACTACAGGATGTTTGAGTTATTTTATTTTTCATACATATATATATATATATAAATATATATATATATATATATATATATATATATATATATATATATATATATATATATATACATACACACATATATACATCTCTCTCTCTCTCTCTCTCTCTCTCACTCTATATATATATATATATATATATATATATATATACATATATATATATATATATCTATGGGTCCCCTTCAGATGGTCAAACTTTTAAAAGCTCAACTTTCATATGGCCAAGACCATATGACTGAACTTTTAAAAGTTCGAATGGTCTGAATGGGGATCTTTATAGAGTGTAGAACAAGAAGATTTCCCTTTACCACAATGTAGTGCGATCTCGGAGTTGGTATATTTAAATAGTGGGGGGCACAGAGGCGCAGTCCCCCATGTGGGAGGTGCAGAGAGGCTTGCCCCCCTGCTAGCACTGTTTATTTTTTTTTTCACATTTCTTTTCACATTTTCAGACATTCAAATATTCGATCATATGGTCTCGGCCATATGAAAGTCGAACATTTGAATTTCCATGCACAGCAGATCACTTGATAGATATCATGGTTTTACCATGGCAGGCAATATTGTAATAAAAATGCAATGGACTCTCCAGTAGATAATCTGTATTTCACAGTATCATAATCTTAAAAATGCACTCTGTGTTGGCTGCATATACTCATGCAACAGTGCTCAAGCCAGTGGCAGTCAGCACAGCAACCAGTCCCTTGAAATACGTGCAATGCAAATTATCCCTGATCTGCATACATGACAAATGATGCAGTAACCTTCATGAATCAGTTGTTGTCCATATGCAGACTAAGAAGTTCCTGATGGTGCTCTCTGCTTGGACTAACAGCTTGCTTTGAAATCAGATAAGGCATGTTTCTGACCAATCAGACATTAGAGAGTCTGTCTTTATAAATCACTGTTAGTGACAGGACCCTTAAAAGAGACAGGAATGGGCAATGTACGCAAGCGATGGTGTATATTGTTTATGACAGAAGGTTTTCTGAGGCAAATTTAGAAATTCTGTGTATATGCCTGTCCAAATTTAGAAGATAACAGCAAGGAATTAGAACCGGAGAGGTGAGAAGAGAACATAAGTGAGGCAACTAGCTGCAGTGACTAACCTGACACTTTCTGCTAAGAATGTTTTGACCTTGTAAAGCTTATTTTGTATATTGGTCTGAGCTGTTGCTTTCTTTATCAGAAGGTCAAAATTGAACTGATTATGAGAGTGCCAGTTAGCTCAAGCCAGTTGGCTGCTAAGAGTCAAAACTCTGGACAGCTAGGAACAAGTTTAAAAAATATGAATTTCTGTTCAGAGAATCACAAAATAAGCAGGAAGGGAAACAAAAATATAATTAAGAACAGATTGCTGCCTTCAAAGGTACTCTACAACACAAATGACTAAGCACTGTATTTCAAAAGGTTGTGGAAGTAGCAGAAAATATCACAACACTAGGAATTGTACAAAAGGAGAGCAATAAATGCAAAGATCCAGGAACTAGAACAAGGAAGCAATTTGCTTACTGTACTTATTTCCTTGTTTCACTTGAAAGAAAGTTACTGTTTGTCGTTTTTGCATTTAAGTTACCTGCAACACATTGCATTTAAGATACCTGGCACTTGCCCACTAAAGCAATTATATAAGTCAGCACTAAAAAATTAAAAGCACTACACCCTCACAAACTCCCCTTGAGTACCTTGTTCCCCATTAGCCCTTTTTTTTCAGTTATAAAGGAATTCCCAATACTATTCTAGCATGTCCAAAGGTCAGTTGTCAATCTCCTCTCCGGTCCAGCTGGTGAATCTGGGAATCTTGAGGCAATGTTACAACTGCCTCATGTACACAGACAACCCTCTCCTCCTCCCAACAAATTCCAACACATGTGAGAGATGCAACCATATAGCCATACTGGAGGCTAATCTCTCTCAACTCAGTACTGGCGTAACCAGTCAGGAGGAGAAGGAAACCACACCCACTACAATTCCAGTCTCACATAGACCTACCACGACAGCAAACCAAACACATAAACACACAAAAGCATACTCGGAGGCTCTAAATAAAAATCTGCCTAAGCAGCAGAGACCTCCAAAGCAGACACCCAAGCAACCGCTACCCCAAAACAAAACACATACAACACATAGCTCACAAAGCCAGTGTGCCGAACAGTCACAGCCCTTAAGGCTAAACAACACAACTGATACACTTGTAATAGGTGACTCTATCGTCAGGCACACTGACGTCCCGCTCACCAGGCTGAACAAGGAGAGGGTCATGGTGAGCTGCCTGTCGGGCGCTAGGATCCGCCACATAACACAAGCACTCAGGTCACTCCAAGGCAAGTACAAATATGACTCAGTCATTGTCCATGCTGGTGTGAATGACCTGAGATGTACATTCCTGGACTACATGTAAAGAGACATAGAGGAGCTCTCTGAGCATGTAGCCCAGGCCGGTATGACCCTGACCTTGAGTAGCATCTTACCCTCACCAAGAATGATGCCACAATATGAAGACATGATGATCAATTTCAACAATTGGCTTAAGTATTGGTGTCATTCAAAGGGGATCCAATGCCTGTCAGCCTGGGATGACATGCTCGATAAGCCACGATGCTTCGTTAGGGACGGCATGCACCTGTCACCCCTGGGCTTTCGGATATTGGCAAAGGCTCTTGCTACCCCCATAGTGCCTTTTTTAGGCAAGGCTCAAAAGACAAACCCACCTCCATAGGTATCACAAGGGATAAGAAACTAAGAGTAATGCTACTCAATGCCAGAAGTCTAAACCTCAAGATGCACGCACTCAAAACTCTCCTTAGCATGGAGAACATCGATATCTGTGCAGTAACAGAAACCTGGTTCAAGGCTCCCGAGAGCACCCCAGCACTACCAGGTTATACCTCATACCATGCTTTTCAGCCCAAAACCTTGGACCGAACCACAGAAGGAGGGGGAGTATCAATATTCGTCAAAGATACCCACACCTCCAGGTTGGTTGCACAGCACGAAGCATCAGAGACTATCCATGTGCAACTAACAGTAGGTAAAACTGCCTTCCAGTTTATAGCCTGCTACAGACCACCCTCCCAAACCCAGGAACCCCACTCGGCCTTCCTGAGAACACTGGGAATTATGAAGGTCTCTCCAAACACCATTATATTGGGCGACTTCAACTACCCAAACATAGACTGGGAGCATTACTCTAGCTCCAACACCCTAGCCCAAAGGTTCCTAGAATTTATAAACTCAAATGCTATGGAACAAATTGTTACCACTCCCACAAGAGGGGAAAACATACTGACCTGATCATCACCAACATGGGGACTCTATGCTCCAGACCAGAAGTGTATCCCTCATTGGTAAGATCAGATCATAAACTAATCTCACTGGATATTCACATCCCGACTCCACCCCCTGCCCTGAAAACCACAGTGAAAAACTTCTCTAATGCAAATTTCACACTCCTCAAAACCGAGGTGGAACCCTTCAAAGCCCCTGGGCCTGTGGAAAATACAGCCCAGACCGCAGAATCCTTTATAAACGCATTCTATGAACACCTTCAGGAATGCATGGATCATGCAATCCCAAATCAAACCAAGACCCAGTCCTCCAAAGGCAGACGTCCTGTCTGGTGGACCCCAGCCATAAACAAACTATACAAAAGAAGGAGGAAGCTACTACATGATAGAGCAAAATCCCAAAAAGGGAAGGCATCTCTGATCAGTATTAGCAAAAAACTATGGGCACTCATAAAATCGTCTAAGGCCAGCTTCGAGAGAAAAATTGCACAGGACACTAAGGATAATCACAAGGCTTTCTTTAGTTATGTTAGGAACCTGGGTGGGAATTTCCAGATATGCTCAGAATTAGTCCAAAATGACAAAAAATACACCGAACCCACAGACATTGCCAACATTCTAGCTGACAGGTTCTGTGCAAACTCCCCCCACCCTCCCCACCAAAAGGGCAAATATCTATCCCAGCAGAGTGCTGCCCCCCTGACATCTCAGATGCTCAGGTAAGAGCTGCCCTCTCCAAAGCAAAAAACACAGCATCAATGAGACCAGACGGTGTCTCGGGCTGCATCCTACATGAACTCCAAGAAGAGCTAAACCCAAACATAAAACTACTGTTCAATCTCAGCCTTACTACAGGATATGTACCCAAAGAGTGGCGTACAGCAACAGTGGTCCCTCTCCACAAAGGTGGTGCCTCAACGGATCCTGGAAACTATCGCCCCCATAAGCCTGACTAGCTTGGTCTGCAAAGCTATGGAAAGGATCATCATGGACCTCATAAATAAAGATATTGGGGACCTACAGACACTGGATCTGACCCAGTTTGGCTTTGTTAAGGGCAAATCCTGCCTCTTAAACCTGGTTGATTTCTTTGAAACAGTCACTAAGGCCATTGACGAGAGGAAGGTGGTCCACACAGCCTACCTGGACCTTGCAAAAGCCTTCGATACAATACCCCACTCGGGCATTATAGATAAGCTCACCAGCTTAAATATAAACCCCTATGTCACTAGATGGGTTGCAAACTGGCTCAAGGACAGAACCCACATGGTTAGAATTGCTGGAGCCATGTCAGACTCCAAAACAGTTACAAGTGGCGTCCCACAAGGCTCAGTCCTGGGACCTCTCTTGTTTGGTATATATTTCTCAGAGGTACAGGCCAACACGGAAGGACTGTGGCTGACCAAGTTTGCAGATGACTGCAAACTGGGCGCCATAATCGACACTCCAGCCGACACAAGCATCCTCCAAAAGGGCCTCATAGAAACAGACAACTGGTGCCAGAGCCATGGCCTCAAGCTAAATGCCAAAAGTGTATAGTCATCCCTTTGGCAAAAACAAAGTGCCCACAAATTACCACATAGGTGGTAATCCATTAAGTACAGAAGAAGTAATTAGGGACCTGGGGACCCAAGTTGATAGCAATCTCTCATTTGACAACCACGTGGCCAAAGTGGTTAGAAAAACATTTTATATAGCCCACCTAATCATGAAAGGATTCACATCTAGATCAGGGGAGGTCATTGTGCCTCTTTACTCATCCCTCATCAGGCCCATAATTGAGTACAATGCCCCTTTTGGGATGTACCTTACCAGACACCTGCAGCAACTGGAAAGACCCCAAAAGTACCTCACCAAGAGGATCAAAGGGCTCAAACAGATGCCATATGCTGCCCGGTTAAAGAAACTTCAGCTCTACTCAGTGGCATACCGCCTGCTCAGAGGCGATCTGTGCCCGATGTATAAAGCCTTGTCCAACCAGGAATTAATGGACATGCTGCACCTCAGAAAATCCAAATCCCATCGAGCTACACGCTCGAGAGACTTGAGCCGCAGCACTGAAATAAATAGGACATGCTGGAGGGACAGATTCATAACCCAGAGGCTCCCTTCACTCTGGAATAAAATCACAGTCCAGGTTAGGCAGAGTCCCTCATTGACTCTCTTCAAGAGGAATCTTGATGAGTGGATGGGAGATCATAGGTTTACCCCGGGTATCACTTCTGTGTCACTGTTAGACAGAGGCACAGTATACTAACTTTGAAAAAGGGCATAGCAAAATTGTTTTAAAATGGGTGGCGAAAGCCAAACACACTCTGGCTAGGCTTATAAATGCCCTAGGGCAGATAGCCTAGTATGAACCTATGAACCTATGAATGCTCTGAGGCTGGGTGAGTCACATATCCATGAATCTCATAACTCAGAAAATACATCCAGGAGATGCATCATTCATATTCTGGATTTGGGGTTTAAAGAAATATGTGTGTGTGTGTGTGTGTGTGTGTGTGTGTGTGTGTGCGTGTGTGTGTGTGTGTGTGTGTGTGTGTGTGTGTGTGTGTGTGTGTGTGTGTGTGTGTGTGTATATATATATATATATATATATATATATATATATATATATATATATATATTTTTTTGACATTTTATTACCTGGAAAGTCCAACTGGGTAGAAGCCCATTTTCAGCAGAGGCCAGGGAGAAAAAGCTCCAAATTATTACAAAACATATAACGAACAATAATTTCACAATCTTCAAAAATAAAACAGAAACATCTGCAGTTTAAATAATTATAATAAGTTAGACATAATATAAAATTATTCATTAAGAATTGTTACAACTTATGTAACAATCATATAATATTTAGAGAAATTTTAGACAGTTTGTAGAGAAATTAAACGTAAGTTAGTCTAATACAAACAAGCAGAAACTTAACAGTGTGGAGGGTGTGAACTTCACTCCTTGAAATATGTTATGTACCTACTTCACTAATAACGTTCAAACTTTAAAATACATACTACAAAATAATAAAATGGTAGATAGTCCACAGTTGCGTTAAAAATGGAATATCTTTAAGGTGATTTTGACTGGATAATTTGTGTTATTACTGTGTTTTTAGGCTTAGTGAATTGAATCCTTGCGTCTCTTCTCATCTTTGTTTTCTTTTTGTTTTCTGTACTTGTTCTGTTCATTTTTCTTGTTGCTTCACATAAAAAGCACTATCATAGAGCTGAATCTAATGCTGTTTGTAAACTTTGGAGCTTGTACTGCAGTTAATCCTTTGTTTAGAGAGGCCTTGCTGTTGCTTCGTGGGAGGGAGTTTCAGTTTGTTCTGATATGGATAGAGTTACTGCTACAGGGCTCTGCTTTAAGGTGTTTTTTATTGGACAATTTGAATTTTGGCTGGTTCCTCTTTCTCTGCCTTAAATAGTCAGAATTTAAACCAGTTTGCACTTGTTTGCTCAACGCTGGAGTGAGTTAGTTTTTCTGCTCTTGCTCTGCTGTTTTCCAAAAACCTGCTGTGAGACTACAAAAGATAAGTGCTTATTTTCAACTGTTTTCTGCACTTCTGATTAACTAAAACAATATTTGCTGCATATCTGTTTAAACTGTGCAGCTGTTTTTTAGGCTTAGTGACTTGAATCGTTATCTCTCTTCTGATTTTGTATCCCTACCCACCCTCTCAACTGTTTTTGTGGTTTTAAAGCTTGGTGGCTCTTGAGTTGCCGACCTCTACTATAACTTTGATATTGGACACTCCTCCCAGTCCCATTGCATCAGCTCATTCTACTGCATTTAGTGAGATCGGTTGTGAAGGCCCACCCATTACATCAACTCATTTATTATTTATTTATTTAACATTTGTTAACTGGGTTAGCCCATCTAAGCCAATGCTTTGTTTTCAGTGGACCAGAGGAGAAAAGCTCCAGCATTACAAACATAGAAGGATAACATAGCAGGAAATATACAAAAAAACAAGGAAAAAATCTGCAACATTACAACACAAACAAAAATTACATATACAGTAACCAGTTGAAACAAATAACTGACATTAAAGAGACAAATAAATACAAATAAGAAATGTAAGTAGAGCCAGTATTGACATATCTTTCCCATTGTAATGTATAATAGTATCGACAAATGAGTAGATTAGTCATTGTATTTTGAGATGTAGACAGGAAGTGAAAAGAAAAAGAGTAGAAAATGCAGATAATGGAACATTCTACTGAGTACAGTGTGATCAGTTGTGAAGGTCCTCCCCTTTAGCTTCTTAACCTAGAATTATCTTCTGTCTACTCACTTTCTACTACAAATAAATTTGTGCTACTTCCTACTTCATTTTGTTGCTTTTGCTTAGGTGTTCAACTGCATTTAGTTTGCCACATTTAATACTGCTTGTCAGTAGCCTGTTTAAACTGATGACAGTATTCTACTGAATTCCTGCTTTATTCAAGCTGTTTTTTACAGTTGTGATTGGGAGATAATTTATCACATTTGCACTGTTTTAAAGCAATTTACTGATTAACTGCATTCATTACTGTTTAACTGTATTTCATTGCTATTTACTGCAAGTCATTACTGTTTAACTGTATTTTTTCAGGCTGTGAGTTCTGTTTTTGTCTGTAAGTGGTGCTTTTTGTGAGTTTTAATGTGTTCTTACTATTAAATTGAGTAGCATAGTCTGGATACAAAGTTTGCTGCATCCAGAGCTGTTTGTTTTTGGCTTCTGTGTTTCTGGCAGCCATCTTGTGTTTGCCTTCTGTGTTTCTGGCAGGCATCTTATGTTGGTGAAGGCCTATCTCCTCTGCTAGTGAGAGGAGCAGGGCTGCCTTGACCTTGTCTGGCACAGGCTGGTAAAGAAAGCAGGGACTAGCAAGATTGACTAGATTTCTGTGTTACAAAACCCTTCTATTTTCTGTGGTATTTAAGCTCCATGTTTGAGCTGGTTTGGGCTTGTTTGCACATTATGCACCACAGCTGCACTATTTTTAACCCATTGTGAGGTATTCCAGCTACAAATTTGCCCTTAGTAGCACTTGTGTGATCACCTAGTAATACTCCTCTTAGACCTTCCACCCTTTACCACCTTAGCTCTCTTTGGCCTCTCTCCATCAGATTCTGATAAATCCGTATGGACAATTTCCTACAGTTTCTCCTGCCATTCTGGTTGATATGGACATCCTGAGACAGTATAGCAACTGCCTCATATACACGGACAACCCTCTACTGCTACCACCTAGGAACACACTTTGTGAGAGATGCAGTTACATTAAAACCCTAGAGTTTATGCTCTCTGCCTCACAAGCCAGTATATCTGGCACTGAGAAGGCTGTCGACACAAACACCACACCTCAAAAACCACCCACACCTACACAACACACACCCACACATGTGGAGGTACTCAACAAAAACATACCCAAACAAAAGAGACCTCTGAGGCAAAATCACATGTAAACTCCACTGCCCACCATACCACACAGCACACATAGTCCACACACCCGTGTCTCACAGCCACAAAGGGCTAAACATAAACCCAACATATTAGTCATGGGAGACTCCATTTTAAGACACACAGATGTGCCCCTCGCTAGGCTGGATAAGGAGAAAGTCATGGTTAGTTGTTTGTCAGGTGCCAGAATCCACTATATCACCCATGCACTTAAGTCTGTCAACAAGTGCTGTTATGACTCTGTCATAGTCCATGTTGGCGTGAATGACTTGAGATGTACCTCCCTGTACTATATGAAAAGAGACATGACTGAGCTCGCTGACTGAATATGTGTCTCAGACAGGTATGCTCCTAGGCTTAAGCGGCATTCTACCATCACCCAGAATGATGCCTCATTACAAACAGAAAATGATTAACTTTAACAATTGGCTTATTTTCTGGTGTCATTCCAAGGGATCCAGTACCTGACAGCCTGGGAAGACAGGTTTCTTCAGATCATGATGCTTTGTCAGAGATGGCCTGTATCTGTCTCAGTTGGACTTCAGGCTTCTAGCAAAGGCTATTGCCTCCCCATAGTGCCATTTTTAGGTAATGCCATGAGGTCAAAACTACCAACATGAAAATTTCATCAAAACGCAAATTAAAGGTCATGCTGCTAAACACTAGGAGTCTAAACATGAAACTGCACTCATTGCAAGTATTCTTAACCCTGGAAGATTCTGACATTTGTGTAGTCACAGAAACCTACCTGGTTCAAAGCTGTGGAAAGCACCCCAGCCATACCAGGTTACTCATCCTATCATACATTCAGACCCCAAGCCATGGGCAGCAAAGCAAAAGGAGATGGAGTTGCAATATATATTAAAGACACACACACTTCCAGGCTGGTCAAACAGTATGATGCATAGGAGACAATCCAGGTGCAGTTAACTGTTGGCAAGACCCCTATTCAAATCATAACTAGCTACAGGCCCCCATCTTTGACTCAAGATGGCCACTCCACCTATCTGGACCTCTCTGAATCTATCAAGATTCAAACCTTTGCCCTGATGCTGGCCGACTTTAACTATCCAACCAAAGATTGGGAAGAACTACTCATGCTAAAACACAAATGCCCAGAGATTTCTTGATTTCATCAATGCAAATGCTTTGGACCAGCTGGTTGACACCCCCACAAGAGGTGATAATATCTTGGACCACTGCAGCATCCCTACAGTGTCATCCTCCCTGGTAAGATCTGACCACAAAGCAGTCACATTCAAAGTCACCATCTACCCCAATCCCCCTTGCTAGGCTCAAACAAAAAAAACTTCTCAAAAGCTGATTACAGTCTCCTGAGGGATGGTATAAATCACTTCACAGCCCCCTCCCCCTTGATAGGAACTGGCATGTATGTCCAAACCTACACCAAAGTACTATACGAGCATTTATCTAGCTGCATGAAATCAGGAATACCAGAAAGAACAATTCATCCTTCTCATGGAAAAGCAAACTTGTCTGGTGGACATCTGCAATAAATAAATAATAATAAATAATATAATAAAAGGAAAAAAATTGCTGTCTAGGACCAAGAAGGAGCAGGTGCCTAATTGGAAGCAATCTATCCTTAGCCTAAACAAGCAAATAAGAGCACTAGTGAAATCCTCCAAAGCAAAAGTCCAAACTGGACACATCTACTAAAGATGGTCATAAGGCCTTCTTCACATATGTCCATAATCTGAAAGGAAGCACTCAGATCTGCTCAGAACTGGTGGTCAAGGATACCACATACACAAACACCGTAGATATAGCCAACCTGCTGGCAGAAAGTTCAGTGAAAACTTCACCCCTCTGTCCCCCCATCAGTAAATCAGGGCATACCCAGCACCTGCCCCTCCTCCTCTTATCTGTAGGGAGCAAGTCATTACTGCCCTATCAAAGGTAAAAAATATGGGTTCCTATTGGAACATCGAATTTTCAATTGTTTGAATCACTAAAGGTCGACCTTTAATGATCAAACAACTGAAAATTTGAAATGTTCTAAATGAACATTAAAAAAAAAAAAGAAAAAGTAAAGAGTGTAGGCAGGGGGGCTTCCCCCCACACCCCCCGCTACTTAAATATACCAACTCTGAGATTGTGTACAGTGTAGGAAATGGAAATCTTCCCTTTCCGCACCATAGTGTATTCAAGTGTGATCTCGGAGTTGGTATATTTAAGTAGCGGGGGGTGAGGGGGGTGCAGGGAGGCTTGCGCCCCTGCTTTAACCCATCAGGGTACATTGTCTTTGGTTTTTTTTGTTTTTTTTTTTTTAATTTTGAGTTACAGATCTTTGGTATTCGAAGTTCCGTAACTTTGATCTTCTAATAGATAACCAAAAAATACAGCTTCCATGGGACCCAATAACATCCCAGGCTGCATCCTACATAAACTCAGGCAGGAACTTGCAGCACCATTAGGCACCCTATTCAACTAAACCCTGAGTACCAGCTTTGTTGCAGCTGAGTGGAGGACAGCCACTGTCATGCCGTTGCACAAAGGTGGAGTATCCACCGATCCAGGAAATTATAGCCCCATCAGCCTAACTAGCATTATCTGCAAGGCCATGGAGTGGATTATCATGGACCTCATTAACAAGGACATTGGCAACCTCCAAGCACTCGATTTCACACAGTTTGATTTCATCAAGGGGAGGTCATGTCTGTTAAATCTGGTTGACTTCTTTGAGACAGTCACCAAAGCCATGGGTGAGGGGAAGATGTTGCACATCGCCTACCTTGACCTGGCCAAAGCCTCTGATTCTCTTCCCCATTTAGGCATATTAGATAAACTCTCTCAACTAGGCATCAAGCCGTATGTTACCAGATGGGTAGTAAACTGGCTCACTGACAGAGCCCACCTAGTCTAAACAGGGGAAGCCACCTCAAGCCATAGACCACTAATGAGCAGTGTACCCTAGGACTCGGTCTTGAGTCCTCTGTTTGCGATATACTTTCTAAGGTGCAGGCCAACACCAGTTAGCTATGGCTGACCAAATTTGCAGATGACTGCAAGCTGGGCACTGTCATCAACTGCCCTAGTGATGTGGAAATCCTCCAATAGGGTCTCACTCAAACAAACGACTGGTGCCAGAAACATATCCTCAAACCAAATGCCAAAAACTGCATCATCGTCCCCTTTGGGGAGACTGACATCCCCACAAATTATCACATTAATAACAAGGTCTTAAGCGTCCAATCAGTAGTGAGGGACCTGTCACCAAGGTTGATAGCAAACTGATTTTTGGCCACCATATTGCCTCTGTTGTATGGAAAGCTTTCTACATGGTCCACCTCATTAGTAAGGATATCTCTTCCAGTGACAAGAAGGTCATAACATCCCTGCATTCTTACATGAAAACACACTGGAACTGGAATACACAGAGGAGAGCAGTCAGTAATGTCTAGTTTTTAGCGCAGTTATATCTTTATTGCTCGCTATTCATCACACAGACTTAATCAGAAATATTTGAAACAAACTCATTGCCAACTTATATACCTTAAAAACTAGGTGAAAATCAATTAATTATCTAATCATAAAACACTTGAACAATTTAAACAGTTTACAACTTCTCATAAAAAATGAATAAATACAAATTTTATTTATCTCTTTACAGACCAAATATTATATTGCTAATTTTCTATATATTAAAAAACACTTAATATTTATGTTATCATTATGTCCAGGGGGATTATAGGCAGACAAGCATATCTGCCACTCAGCTTCCCTTTTTTCTACAATGTTTTTAAAATTACCACCTCTTAAATCTACCCGTACAATATTCAAAATGGTAAAAGTGAACCTTTTATATGTAGTGCAAAACACAGAATGCTTATATAAAGCATTATTTTAATTTTTAATTTTAATAACATAAAGATGTTCTCGAATCCTCTTGCTCAAACTTCTGGTGGTCATACCCATGTAAAAAGCTGGACAACCTGAGCACAGTGTAATATAGACCACACCAAAAGTATTACAACTAAACCTGCCCAGAACTTGAACAGTATAGTCAAGATGTTCCAAGGCTACATAAGAGCCATCATGAATATATCTGCATGCCTTACAGCTATAACACTTAAACATCCAAAAAAATTTTGCGTAAGAGGTGGAACCAACTTGTTATCCACACATTCTAATAGTCGGTTAATACTACGTTTCTTATACACCAAATCACCATTTCGCATTATAACTTTTCAATTATCACAAATGACATTCTTTATAACCACATTATCCACACTCATATCCAAGCTAGGACTAACTTCCAACTTGGATTCCTCTAAAAGAGTTATCACACTACTTTTTTTGGTGAAACCATTCAACAATATGAGAGAAAATTCATTAAACCTTTTTAAACAATTTCTTTAACTAGATATCCAAATGTACAGCTGGCTAAACCCTTTCGCAAAATAAATTAGTAATAAACATTATTTTGTTTTTAAAATCACTATCTTGGCTAGTCATATGGGAAGCCCTAATATACTGACCACAAGGAATATTCTTTTTTTTGTATGCATTTGGGTGACTACTTTTAAAATGGACATAACTGTTGGAAACTGTATCCTTATGGTGTATACACCTAATAAAATTATGATTTGTAGAATCCCATCTTAAATTCACATCTAAAAAGCAAACCCTGTTTCCGTGTTGTCCTAAAACAAATTAAAAAAAATCCAAACCATTGTTTATGGCTTCCATAAATTCACTTATGTTAAAACCATCTTCCTTAACTATAAAAAATAAATCATCTACAAATCATCGATAAAAAATAATTTTATTATACTGAAGAAGCTTGGCTAAAATCTCCATCGCCTACCAGCCTAAAAGCAAACTAGCATAAACTGGGCCAAAAGTAGTCACCATGGCTGCACCTTTTAACTGTTTATAATGCTTATTGTTAAAATAATAATTCCTGACATAATCCACCTCAAAACTTCACAGGATACTTGTGAACATTGAAACTACATCAATTGAAAATATTGTGAAACTCTCATTACTGTTTGACCATTCTAGTTGAAATAATCTTATTTGATTTAAAAATTCCCATGAATAAGTAATATATGATTGTAATAACTGGACCAAAGGGTTCAAAGTATGGTCCAGACACAAAGTAATGCCTCCGTACTACTGCCAGGTGTGCAGAGACAGTAGGTCTAAAAGGGGGGTTGGGTGGTTCTTTTGTGAAGTTTTGGAATACCGAATAGTACGCCAACCTTTGGATGCTTCACATGTAAAAATTGTACAATTCTTGATCGATATCATTACATATAAGAAAATCATATAAAACATTATGTATACAAGCATAACTTCTCAAAACATCTTGCCAATATACTAATGAATATTCATCATCCTTTTTCAAATGTTTTCAATGATGCTATTATAGCTGCATACATTCATAATAATGACCCTACCCCCTTTGTCTTCCTTCATGAATATGAAATCCCTTCTAACTCTAAGTTTGGCTAGGGCTATTCTTTCTTCATTATCCAGATTATAAAAAACACATTCATTTTTATTTTCTAAACACTTTCTGATATCTTTTTTACAACATAGTGTGTAACAATACTGGATTATACATAGATAGCCTACTTACACTCTTTTTAATATGAATGTCATTCATAATGTATTTTAAATTTAACTTTCTTGTGAAGAGTTTTAGTTCTATCAAAGTTCTTGTAACGTCTGCCCTTTTACTTGATACAAAATTGAAACCTAACTGCAGTAATCTACAGTGGGCATCAGTTACGTTAAAATCGGAAAAGTTGTGTACAATAATATTAGAACTCACTCACAGAATTGCCAATTACAGTCAATGTTTCCTTGCTCAACTTCTCCCCCTGCTCCTTGTGGAAAAACTGCTGCTCATGTTTCACACATAGGTTTTTGTGGAAAGATTCCCACGATTGAAAAAACTGCCCTTGCCTTTGTGGGTCATGTGTGTATTCTTCCCTTATAACACCCATTATTGAGTATAATGCCCCTTTCAGCATGTACCTCACAAAGCACATGCAGCAGCTGGGGACACCACAAAGGTTCCTCACTAGGAAAATCCAAGGCCTCAAACATCTACTCTACACAAATTGGCTAAAAGCCCTGTCCCTCTACTCAGTCTCATACAGACTCCTCAAAAGTGACATCTGTCTGGCATATAAAGCAATCTCAGGCCCTGCCCTGATGGGACTACTGCATATCTGCAAGACAAACTCCACTCAAGTAACCTGCACACGTGATCTCAACCTGGTCTTTGACATCAATAGGACTTGTTGGCGGGACAGATTTTTGTCACAGAGACTCCCCTTCTGTGAAATACACTCCCTCTTCACATCAAGCAGAGTACCTCATCAACCCTTTTTAAGTGCAACCTGGATAACTGGATGAGGAAAAGAAAATAAACCCCTGGGATTCAACCTGTGTCTCTGCTGGACAGGGGCATCGGACGCTGACTTGTCGGACCATGGGCTAAATTCTTGGCTAGGCTTGTAAGGGCCAATGGCCTAGTAACTTCCTATGATCCTATGATCCTTTATTGAAACACACAAACAAGCTATCCTAGTAGAGTATAATTATCAACCTTATATGAGTACAATGCCCAGGAGATCTGACAGGTTTGTAGACAGACAGGAGTTTTTGATCACTGGATTACAGTGACTGACTGGGAACATGTTGTTTAGAATGTTTTTTAGTGTTGGACAGGCAAAAGGAATTTTATAGGTGGTAAGAAGCTGTGTATATATTAAGTGATGAGACAGTTCTAACCAGTTTAGGCTTTTTAGTACTATACAGTGGTGGGTTCTGAAAGGGGTATTAGCTGAAAATTTAGCAACTTTGTTATAGCTTTGCTCAGGTTTTAATTTTTGTGATGCCTGGAGTTAGTAGGGATGGGATCACCATAAAGAAGTGTGGGGTAGAGATAAGTAGTAGCAAGTGTAGTTTTAGTTGCACCGGTGAGAAAGTTTTTGACTCTGTAAAGCATCCCTAGTTTTTTTATCAGTTTTTCTTATGCAATTTTCTATAGACAGGTTGAATGTAAAATTGTCCTCTACTATCACCTCAAATAATTTGCTATGAGAAGTGACTTCAATGGTTGTATTATCAAGAGAGATTACTTGAAAATTCCCTTTTTTCATGAGAGAGGGATTTGAGGGTGGAAGTAGTAATTTGGTCTTTTTGGGGTTTAGCACGAGTTATGAGTAACAAAGCCATGTTTTAGTGGCTGTTAAAGGTTCCTGACTAATTGTTTAGAGGTGTATCACGTTGTCAGATGTGCAAATTAAAGTGGACTCATCCGCATATTGTATTAGTATGACCTGTTGTATGGATCTATAGAGAGCGTTGGTGATAATGGTAAAGGGAAGGGAACAAAGGATAGAGCCTCGTGGCACACTGGTGGTGACTGAAAAGTAAGGAGAGAGCATGGAGTGCCATTTTACTGACCAGTAACTATTGAATAGGTCAGCCTGCTCTTGAACCACATAAGGGCGGGATGAGAGAGACCTAGTGAGGACATTTGAAGTAGAAATTTGCTGTGTCAATGTCACTAGACAAGTCTAGAAATAAGAAAAACTAGTTTGCTACTATCTCTGGCTTTACTGACAATATCGATATAGGTTAGAAGGGCAGTGCTGGTACAGTGGGGAGGATGGAAGCCATGTTGTTTAGGGGATAGGAGTTTTTCTTGCAGGAGATAGTCTAGCAATTGTTTTTCCTTACATTTTTCAAGTATTTTGGTGAGGGGAGATAAGATTGCTATAAGTCTATAGTTGCAAAACAATCAAAAAGCACTCGGATAACCATAACCCCAATCCAATGTTTATTGAACAAGTACCAAAGAGAAGTAATACAATAACGCTGATTGTTTTGCAGTTTTTTTATTTTGCACTGTGTTCCTCCTTTTGACTTTTTATTTATAAGTCTAAAGTTATTAATGTCTGTTGAATTTCCCTCTTTTTGCAGAGGGATAATGTGTGACTTTTTCCAGAAAGAGGGAATGTGGGATTCCTGGACTGACCTATTTATAAGGATTGAGACAGGATAGGCAATGCTACTGGCTGTTATTTTTAGGTACTCACTTGAAGGTCATCAGCTGAAGAAGACCACTGTTAAGTTTGTTTAAAAGTAGTTTTATATAGGAGGTGGGCACAGGTTTGAAGGTGAAAGTGGATGTGGCGATATGTGGCTGTTGGGCAGGGTTGGGATTAGATTTTGAAGAATGTTTGTTTAAAGATGCCATACTATCTATAATATGAGAACCAAGATGCTATCCTCCAAAAAAAGGAAGCCAGTCTGGTGGTCCCCTGCCGTAAACTAACTGTACAACAGAAGGAAGAAACTGTTGCAAAAGAGAGTAAAATCCCATGAGTGGAGAAGCTCCCTGGTCAGCCTCAGTAAGAAGCTGAGATCCCTTATAAGATCCTCCAAAGCTAGCTACGAAAACAAAATTGCCACTAAATCCAAGGACAATCACAAAGCATTCTATAGCTATGTCAAGAATCTAGATGGCTACACCCAGATCTGCTCTGAGTTACAGCACAAAGGCATGAAAATTACAGAACCAAGTGATATTGCCAACATCCTGGCAGATAGGTTCAGTGCTAACTTTAACCCCCTCTCACACCCTAAAGGGCCCATATCTATACAGGAAGAATGCAGAGTCCCTGTAATCACAACTACGCAGTTAAAAGCTGCACTCTCTACAGCCAAAAATGAGCATCCATGGGACCGGACAACATCTCAGGCTGCGTTTTACATGAACTTCAGAACGAACTGGCTCCCCACTTAAGCACCATCGTCAATAATAGCCTCACATCAGGCTTTGTGCCCACTGAATGACACACAGCAACAGTTATCCCACTCCACAAAGGGGGAGCCACCACTGATCCCAGGAACTATCGACCTATTAGCCTGACGAGCCTGGTCTGCAAGGCCATGGAACATATCATCATGGAACTCATAAACAAAGACATTGGTAACCTCCAAACTCTGGATCCCACCCAGTTCATTTTGTGAAAGGCAGATCACGCCTCCTGAACCTGATTGACTTCTTTGAGGCAGTCACCAAAGCCATGGATGAGGGTAAGATGTTTCACACAGCCTGTCTTGACCTCGCCAAGGATTTCAACACCATCCCCCATTCTGGAATTATAGCTAAACTCATTAAAATAGGTATAAATACCTACGTCACAAGATGGGTTGCCAACTGTCTCACTGACAATGTAAAAGTTGCAGACTCCAAATCTGACCTCAAAGCAGTGACAAGTGGAGTAACACAGGGTTCCATCCTGGGACCTTTCCTGTTTGGTATCTACTTCTCTGAAGTACAGGCTAACACAGAAGGTCTCTGGCTAACGAAGTTTGCAGATGACTGCAAACTAGGAGCCATAGTCAAGTCCTCAAATGATGTGGACATCCTTTAGAAGGGCCTCACTGAGACAGATGCCTGGTGTCAGAGTCATGGCCCCAAGCACAATGCCAAAAAGTGCAGTGTCATCCCCTTTGGTAAAAACTCTGTACCCATGAACTACCACATAGGCAGCAATCTACTTAACACCGAATGTGTGATAAGAGACCTTGGGACCCAGGTGGACAGTAGTCTCTCCTTTGATAGTCACATCGCCACAGTAGTCAGGAAGTCCTTCTACGTGGCACACCTCATCATAAAAGGGTTCTCATCCAGGAAAAAAGAGGTCATTGTTCCCCTCTACTCATCACTCATTAGACCCATTATAGAGTACAATGCCCCTTTTGGAATGTACCTCACAAAACATCTGCAGCAGCTGGAAAGGCCACAGAAGTACCTCACAAAGAGGATTACTGGCCTCAAACAAATGCCCTACACTGACCGCCTTTAAAAACTCCAGCTTTACTCCATAGCATATCGCCTACTCTGAGGTGATCTATGCCTAACATATAAAGCTATGTCAAACCCAGAGCTGTTGGACATGCTACACCTAAAGAAATCCCAATCCCTCCGAGCTACATGCTCTAGGGACCTAAACCTTGTCACCACAATAAACAGGACATGCTGGAGGGATAGATTCTTGTCTCAGAGACTTCCTATATTCTGGAACAAGCTACCCATCTATGTCAAGCAAAGTTCTTCATTAGCACTCTTCAAGAAAAATGTTGATGAATGGATGGGAAATAGGAAGTACACCCCGGGGATTACTTCTGTGTCTCTGCTGGACAGTGGCACAGGAAAATAACTTTCTTGGGTGGCGTAAGCTATGGAACCTTGCTGGCTAGGCTTTCGTAGGCCCTTGGGCCAATAGCCTAGTACCTACCTATGAACCTATGAACCTATGAACTGTATCGCTGTTTCTAGTGGGGAGTCATCAAGAGAGGGGTTTCGGTTGAATTTTTGAACAGGATCTAAGATTTTATTGTACATCCAACATTTTTTAGGGTTGGATTTACTATTATTCTGAAAGTTATTATAGTATAGTTTTTGTCTTAATTTATTGGCTTTTTAGTATGATTGTAAAGCATTCTGAAGTTTTCAGGATACTGCGATGTTTTATATTTTTGCCATTCTTCTCCATGTTTTTTTTTCTGTATCCAGCATTAGCATTCTACTCTTTTTTGGACAACAAATTGCATTATTTGTTTTTAGTCTCTTCCTTCAAGGAGGTGCAAGGTTATTTAGCATATTTATAAACGTTGTATTGAATTCACTTACAGCATCAGAGGATTTTTAGGAAGTTCCAGTTAATAGATAATAGTATAGTAATGAACATTTCTGGGTTAAACTTGGGAAGGTTGCATGTTGTTTTATAAATATGCTGTTTAACTGGATGTGTGAGATGTCTGGTCATATAGATTTGGAGATGATCACTGAGAGAGTTTAGCATTTTTCCTTTGGTGGTGTATTTGCTACTGTCTGATACTAGAATCCAATCTAATAGGGAATTTGATGCCTTGATATAATGTGTGGGGTTATTAATTGTGTGAAACCATATAGTATGTCTAAACAATTGATAGAGAAGCTGAGCATAGTGGGCTTCCCACTCTCAAGTCAAATTATAACTGAGAGCAATCAGTTTATTGCCAGTACAAAGCAATTAACAAAGAGATACAAAGTAAAACAGGTTTTCTGTCATTTTCTAAAGCTAAATAACTGGCTTATGCAGTACAGTATACTAGTCAAGAAAAGGGGACAGTAGCCAATTAGTAAGAGGCGAGTGCACGGACTATTTCATGGAAACTTTCAATCACAAAGCAGGTATGTATGTGACTGATTAAAGTTAATACACAGCAAGGTTCTTTGTGTTAAATGTACCTACATTATACAATGACAAAATTGTCTGTAAACATTTAGGAGTAGGACCTTGTGGCAGAGCTCCTGCAGGCTGGAGGTAGTGAGTGCATGCTCTGAAATGAAAGAAAAATAAAAACTCTACTAAACTGTAATATTATATTGAGGAAATAAAATTAGTACTTAGTATACAAAAAAGAGATGGTGGAAGGACCACAGTAAGTCAGAGCAAGAGAATATGGGGAAGTATAAGAGTACAGTGATATATATATATATATATATATATATATATATATATATATATATATATATATATATATATATAAAAGCACTTTAGTATCTTGAAATACTGAAATCTCAAATTTCAGTATCTCAAGATGAAAGTGTCGAAAATGCAGTTGAGCGAAATTGCACTTGATCAAATTTGAAATGTCGAACTTGCAGTTGTGGTGCTGTAGTACGTGGGATTTGCTGTGTTTGTAAGGTGTGGTGTGCTGTGGGATATGGTTTGCCTGCCATTGTGTGGATATATGTGGAGAGTCAGGTAAGTGCTGTTTTTTAAGAGTTTTGGGTAGGGATTTGAGTGTATGTGAGTGTGTTGGGAAATTTTAGGTGTAGGTTAGGGTAGGTAGGAGTGTGAGTGTGCAAGTGTTGAGAATGGTGGTGTTTGTACATATATGGTGTGTGCAAGGGGAATATAGAGTATGTAGCAGTGGGTTTAGTGTCTTTGTCTTTTTAGTGCAACCTCAGAGTTAGTATATATAAGTAGCAGGGGGCAGCCCCCCTCATGGGGGATGCAGGGGGGCTTGCCCCCCTGCTAATATGTAGGGTAGGTGTGTGTATTTTTGTTGTGTTTGTGTGTGTTTTGTTGGTTTGTTGTAGTGTGGGGATGAAGGTGTATGTATGTTTGTTTATGGTGGAGGGTGTATTTAAAGTCGCAATTTTGAATTTTGCGCTTTTGGGGTTTCGATATTGTGAATGTTCACTTTATAATCTCAAGATACTGAAATTCAAGATTTCAGTATTTCGAGATTATAAAGTGAATATATATATATATATATATATATATATATATATATATATATATATATATATATATAATATGTAGTATTCATATAGTAGGAAAGAGGCAGTTCTACCTTTCCATGAAAGGTAACTTCCTTTCAGGTGGTAAGAGGGAAAGGATGGATAGTGACAACAGAAGACAAAACCAGGGTGTGGGAATGAGCACATAAGAACATCCCAGAAGATAACACACACACACACACACACACACACACACACACACACACACACACACACACACACACACACACACACACACAGTGTCAGATTAAGTGTACCTTGGGTTGTGGCTGTTTTCAATCCATGGACCTCCATGCACACATTTTTTGGATTATGTATATGCTTGTTCATTTGGATTCTTCATCTTGATTGTTTTAAATTATGTCTCTTGTCTAACATGACAATGTTTGTTAGGGAGTGTTTTAAATTTGTAATTTTGAATGTTTTTTTCCAGTAAGCAATGAAACATAAAGTATTAATCAATAATATCAGAAGTACCCATTTAAGAATATTTCAACCATAAAGGCCAGTCAGACTGCTGTCATTATAATCCACCCATATCCACACTATTCTACAAAAGTAATACCTGTTGCCCTTGAAGTATACATGGTCTATGTTGATTAAGGAATTGGTGTGCTATTATTTCCATAACATTTCTTTGCTCAAAAAAAGTTTTTATTTTTGTGAACAAGGCAATGAATTAATACATTACAATAATCTTATAACTATTAGTAATTATTTAACCAAAATACACTATTTACAATATATACCGTGGCCTGAAATAGATTTAAAGCATTACATTCATAGATGAATAAATGAAGAAAATAAACAACTTCTATTTCCCATTATGGATAGTCAGGATCCAGCTGAAGAATTTCAATGACAGATATCACTTTCTTCCAAGAGTTGTTGATGAAAGGTTTAGGTTATGATAAATCTTGGGTTCTTTAACTATGGTTTCTTTGTGAGCTGTTTCTTTTAGGAAGGATAAAAAGCCTTCAAAAAGTGGAGCAGCAGCGGATTTCCATTTTCTAGTTATATTTTTCCTTGCAACTGCTGGTACCGCTAAAGTAGAGCTAATTTGTCCTTATTCAAAGCAAGACTATCATTAACATTAAATAAAATAAAATTAAAGATTTTAATAATGAAAATGAGTCAGAAAACAAAGCTTTTAAAAATCATCTAAATCACACCAAAATAGTTTTAGCAAAGAATGGTTATAAAACATGTGTGAGCAATCAGCTGTATATTGTTGCCTGCATCTCCATCAAGAAATATTGTTGGTGTTATCAAATTTAGTTTCTTTATTTGGAGTTAGGAATGCTCTATTCAAGAATTTCCAGGTAAATAAACTCCAATATTGTGAACAAGATGTAAGAGTGACTGAAGATAAAATTTGAGATCTGTTCTCATAGGATAAACTAGAAATATGACCCTTAGCAATATAATTCAATAATTATCTTGTGGTTTTTGTCTTATATTTTATTAATATTTTATATAATTTTGAAGTTAATTTCCAATTTTAGATTTATTGTAGATAATTTCATTTAAACAATTTATAAATTTAGATGTTTCTTTAAAAATTAATTACTAAGAATTCTACAGAGATCATGAGAATGTGCTATTACAGTTTGAAGAAATACCAAATCATTAGATTCCAAATCAAAATGTTTTATAAGTTGATGCATTTCTTTAATACATGGTTGCCAACACCTGAAATTTTTAGTTTCCCAAGAATTACATATGTTCTTATGAACTTTATCCAAATAAATTTCAAATCAAATTTAGGTGTTGCCATTAGCAAGAATATTTTTTTTAATTAAGTATAGAATTTATAACATTAAATTTTGTAGGTATAGAAATATTATATTATGTAAAATAAAGAAAGTGCCAGAATTTATTTGAATGATCATTCAAGGAGAAGTTAGCTGAAAGATTTTTATCATTCAATAAAATAGCTAAATGTAAAGATTTCCAGTTAGAAACATAATTTGATTCCACCCAGTTCAAGATTATTTTAAATATTGAAGCTTTCTTATAGGTTTCAATATCTAGAAAATTAATCACTCCCTGATTCTATGATCTGATGTGGTGAAGAAAATCTATTCTATTTCTATGAGGAAACCATAGGAATTTTAATAATAGCTTATTTATATCATTAATAATGTATTTTTCTGGAAAAATAAACAGGACTTGAGGTATATATACTATTTTGGTTAGAAGAATCATTTTTTATTAATTGAAGTCTATCTTCAAAGGAAATGAAAATTTTATTGCATTTATCAGTGACATTTTTTTATTTTTTTTTATATTATTATAATTAGTTGTTACTGTCTCTGCTACTGAACTAAGTAAAAGTATACCAGATAATCAAAGGAATTTGTCTGTTCTCCAATAACATGATTTTTACAAATTTGTACTTTTTTTTCTTTTTGTTTAAAATCATGTAGATTTTGATTAAGCTTAAGACCCAAGATAGATTGAAAGAAGTTTATTGAAGATTCCAATTCTGAGAGAGTTACTCTTGAATTTGATAATGTTAGTAAAATGGCATCTGAGAATAACATAATTGTGGAAGAATATTGACCATATACATCAAGGCCATTAATATTTGGATTATTTCAAATTAGAATAAAAAAGATTTCAATAGCAAGAGCAAATAATATTGGAGATAAAGGGCAGCCTTGATTGGTACCTTTGGCTGAAGGAATGGATTCTGAAGTAAAAGGACCTAGTTTAAAATAAGTTAATTTGTTATTATAGATATTTTAATAAAGAAATAAATGAAGGGGGAAAGCCAAATAAAATTAGAATGTTAAACAAATAATTCCAATGTAAGAGTCAAACGCCTTTTTAATATCTAAACCAATTGTCAAGACTTTTTCATTTTCCTTATTTAAGAAATTAATAAATGTTAATATTCCTCTAATATTATCATGAGTATGTTTAGTATGTGTAACACCTGTTTGATCATGGTTGATTATATGAGTTAAGGGTTCTTTTATTCTATCAGTAATGATAGACATGAAAATCTTATAATCATTATTTAGAAGATAGTTGCGTCTGTAACAGCCACAAAATTGAGGGTCTTTATTCCCTTTTAAGATGGGGTGATTATCTTCAAGATGGAGGAAACGTTCTGTGTAATTGAATGTCAATCAAACATTTATGGAACAAAGATATGGTAGAAAAGGAAAAAAGTTTACAGATTTCTATTATTATACCATCCATTCCTGGAGCTTTATGTTTTTTTTTTAATTTTCACTGTAATTTCTTTATATAAGATTTGTGTTTGAAGTTTAGTTTTTAATTCTGCCAGAATTTTCTTAATATTAAGAGATTCTAGGTTTAATTTAGAAGAGTTAATATCTGTAGTGTTAATTTGATATAAAGAGTATAATGATATTTAAAGGCGTCAAGATTATCTTCAATATCCAATAGATTTTCTCTAGAACCTTCATGTCTTATTTTTGCTATATCATTAGTTTTTGAATATGTTGTAACCCTCATTGATAAATTCTGTATATGTTTAGGTGATAAAGATTAGGAGTTCATTTTTAATCTTCCCATTGTCAAGTTTGATGTATGTGTTATAATGTCAGGATTTTGCTTGTGTAGTTCTTCTCTTTTTATATATTAATATTATTATTTTTGAAATGTTTGGATTCAACTGTTAAAAGTTGAGATTGGATATTTTCTAGTTCTGAGTCCAATTATTTATTTATTTTTTTCTTATACCAAGTAAGAATTCTACCACAAATGTAAGTTTTTAAGGAGTCCCAAATCATAATTATATTGGCATCTGAAGTTTTGGTTTCAAGAAAAAAAGTTAATTCTGCTATTAACCATGGTTTGAAATCTTTGATTTAGTTATGTAAGCTGGAATTCTAGTTGAAATGGATAATCTTTTAAAGTCAGTTTGAAACTTAAAGATAAGGGCATCATGATCAAATATAGGGCATGGAGTTATAGTAAAATGTGAAATTCTTGTAATCAAATTATGGGAAACCAAAACTCTATTCTTGTTTGAGTGTCTTATTTGTAGTCCCAATGAGAAAAAAGCAAAGATTTAGTATCCTTCATTTTGACAGTATCAAGTGAATTGAGAGAATCAATCCACTTTTAAGGATTTTTTTGCTGTGGAAGTTGTCTTAATATTCATTTATTAGTAGTGTCACAGTTTTCCAGAATACAGTTAAAATCTCTCCTTAGAAATAAATTGTCTTTATAAGTATTAGTTATGAGGTCTAGATTTTTTTGCAATATTTCCCTATACCAGGAAACCCATAGATGTTGACCAAGGCTTACATTCTCTTATCAAAATTTAAAATAACAAGGGTGAAAAACCTTTCTTGATCTTCATATTTAGAGATTATGGTGGGGTTAACAATGTTTTTTTCCAGATTATTTAAGCAGCTAACTGCTGGGAGAGAAAGGTACACCATTCAAGTTGAATGCATGTGTATGTGATTATATGTAAAAGAAAAAAAAAATGTACCCAAGGAGCTTAGTTGAAGCAACATCCTCTGTGATAACAGAGGTCCAATAGCAACCAAGGCAGTTTTGGGAGGTGGTTGATCAGATCACATGTGGCAATTCTAGGAGACAAGTGAAAGGATTTTTTTGATGCAATGTGAAGTAGACCCATGGCAGCTACATAAGACTGTAGAAAACAGAATGATACTTCAAGTTCACTTTAACATACACTGGTAAACTGTCACTCAGGTTAACTCATATTAAATCTTAAAACCTTCACTGTAAATCACATAAATGGAGAACAGCAGCAGACCAAGTCATGAACATTGGGTTAGACCTACATTAATCGATAAGGAGTTGGATACGGCATCATTCAATTTTACAACTTTTGATCTACTAGCCAGATATCTCAAAAGTGATCTCAATATAGAGACAGTGAAGGTATAAGCTTCTATGACATCCACTAGCCTGGCATGGGAAACTAAACAAAAGCTTTATACAGAATAAGAAAACAGCTCCAACTAATGTCCCATTGTCACATTGCCCAGGAATATACTCTACCAGATCAGAAAATGCAATAGATGTGCCATTGCTGGCCTAAATCCATGCTATGCACAAATAGCATTAGAGTTTCTGAAAGGACAAGAAGATCACAATTGGATGAGAGTTATTTAGGTCAAATGAAGTACCAGCCATGCAAAGAGGTACACTGATTGCTTTGTTACAACAAGATGGCGATTCTCTTTGATATGTCTTTTGATGAAAATGTTTATAGGAGAAATAATAGTGCATGATAAAATATTTAGAATTCCAAATGACACAATGTTGGAGTCTGCTATGCCAAGATTAACCCCAGGATTTAATAAAAACCTGTGCAGGCACCATGTAGAGCCTACAAGGAATGTATCCATGTAAATGGCCGTGGCCCTCCCTCAGCAGCATGCCAAGCATACTAATGATGACACACTGCCAAGGGGGAGCAAATGAATAGGGATATGTGTAGGGAAAAGTGCAGAGGTTGTGGATGCATACTGGGTGATGCTCCCTGTACTGCTCCCTGCTACTGTTGAAATGCTGTGAATTGTCAAATGTGTAATATTTTATTTTAATTTTTTTTCTGTTTTTTTTTTGTATGTTTGGGTGGTGCAGCACGTAGCACAGCAATGCCAAGTTATGTTCACATATAGACAGCTGAAACTTGACAGACATCTAAAAATAGAAATCGGATGTCATTAATTATCATAATTACATGTTTTTCTTATTTTAAGTGTCTTTGTTTTTTCTTATTTTTTTCTTTAATTTTTAAATTGTTGTTTATGCGGTGCAGCACAGAGCACTGCAGAGCCTAGCAGCACTAATACATACAAAGCCAACAGTTGTTAGACATCTAAAAATAGAAACTGGATGTAATTAATTATTTATGTCTGGGTCTGTTTAAGCACATTTGCATGGTGTGCCACGGTGCTTAGCAATGCTAAGAGGTAGTCCAGTAGAATATGTGGAGGTGTCAGGCAGCCAGCCAGCTATCTGGAATTTTGTAAATAATTCAATGTCATCTATGAATATTGATATGATTACTATAGTACCATATGTTATGTACTGAGCTAAGATGTATCCAAAGTGTACCCTGCTGGAACACAGAAGATTAACCTGCAAAACTTAAGAATAGTTGAGGTTAAGTTACTTTATAGCTGGGCCATAAACAAAAGATGTGATCTCTCAGTTTCAATTCAGTAGCAGACACAAAGTCTAGAGCTAGAATCTTTTTGTATTGTCTTAGAGAGGAGTAATTACTAGGTTTCAAATGTAAAAGCATTTTATTGTTTTATGACTTCCAAGATCTGCAAAGATCTGAGAGAGATGTATTTCTCACACAGAGATGTTAAATTCTGTCAAGTGCCTGTTTAGCCTGGGAACTGAAGTCAGGTGACAAAGTGTGATGTCATTCAAGCAAGGCCAGCAGTAATAGGTTCATAGGTTCATAGGTTTATACTAGGCTATCTGCCCTAAGGCATTTATAAGCCTAGCCCAAAGTTTTGTGGCTTACGCCACCCCTTATGTTAAAAAATACTGTGCCCATTAGTTTGTTGTGCCTCTGTCCAGCAGTGACACAGAGATGATTCCCGGGGTAAACCTACGATCTCCCATCCACCGGTCAAGATTTCTCTTGAACAGAGCCAGCGAGGTGCTCTGCCTCACATGGACTGCGATTTTATTCCACAGCATAGGGAGTCTCTGGGTGATAAATCTATCCCTCCAGCATGTCCTATTTATATCCGTGCTAATGTTTAAGTCGCTTGCTCTAGTGGCTCTGGTAGATTTGGATTTTTTGAGGTGGAGCATGTCCATTAATTCCGGGTTGGACATGGCCTTGTATGTCAGGCACAGGTCACCTCTGGGCAGGCGGTATGCAACTGAATAGAGCTGGAGTTTCTTCAGTCTGGCAGCATATGACAGATTTTGGAGTCCCTTTATCCTTTTGGTGAGGAACTTTTGGGGTCTCTCCAATTGCTGCAGGTGTCGGGTGAGATACATCCCGAATGGGGCATTGTACTTGATCATTGGTCTGATAAGGGAAGAGTACAGGGGAACAATGACCTCACTTGATCTGGATGTGAATCCCTTCATGATCAGGTGGCAATGTAGAAGGTCTTTCTAACCACTTTAGCAATGTGAGTGTCAAAAGAAAGGCCATTGTCAACCTGGGTCCCCAGGTCCCTGATAACCTCTTCTGTGCTTAATGGATTGCCACCTATATGGTAGCTTGGGGTTACCTTGTTTTTCCCGAAGGGTATGACTATACATTTTTTGGCATTTAACTTCAGGCCATGGCTCTGGCACCAGTTATCAGTTTCTGTGAGACCCCTCTGAAGGATATCTGTGTCCGATGTACTTTCCACTATGGCGCCCAGTTTGCAGTCATCTGCAAACTTTGTCAGCCATAGTCCTCCTATGTTTGCCTGTACTTCTGAGAAGTAGATGCCGAACAACAGGGGGCCAAGGACTGAGCCCTGTGGGACCCCACTTGTGACCGGCTTGGAGTCTGACATGGCGCCAGCAACTCTAACCCTGTGGGTTCTGTCCTTTAGCCAGTTTGCAACCCATCTTGTGACATATGGGTCTACATTTAAGCTGGTAAGTTTCTCTATAATACCAGAGTGGGGTATTGTGTCAAAAGCTTTTGCAAGGTCAAGGTAGGCTGTATGGACTGCCTTTCCCTCATCAATGGCCTTGGTGACTGTTTCGAAGAAGTCGACCAAGTTCAAAAGGCATGATCTGCCCTTGACAAAGCCAAACTGGGTCGGGTCCAATGTCTGCAAGTCCCCTATGTCTTTGTTTATGAGTTCCATTATGATCCTCTCCATAGCTTTGCAGACCAGGCTTGTTAAGCTTATGGGGCGGTAATTTCCAGGGTCCGTAGAGGTACCGCCTTTGTGGAGTGGGACCACAGTTGCCGTACGCCACTCCTTGGGCATGTATCCTGTGGTAAGGCTAAGATTAAACAGCTGCCTTATATGCGGGTTTAGTTCCTCATTGAGTTTGTGTAGCACACAACCAGGGACACCATCCGGTCCCATTGATGCTGTGTTTTTAGCTTTAGAGAGAGCAGCTTTCACCTGCGTGTTAGAGATGTCTGGGAGGCTACACTCCTCTGGGATAGTTATCTCTCCTTTTGGGGGGGAGAGGGGGGTGAAGTTTGCACTGAACCTGTCTGCCAGTATGTTGGCAATGTCTGTGGGTTCAGTGATTTTTGTATCATTTTGGACTAATTCTGCGCATATCTGGGAGTTTCCACCCAGGTTTCTAACATAGCTAAAGAAGGCCTTATGATTGTCTTTTGAATCTATTGCAATTTTTCTCTCAAATTTGGCCTTGGATGATTTTATGAGTGCTCATATTTTTTTACTAATAATGATCAAGGGTGTCTTCTCTTTTATGGATTTTGCTCTATCATGTAACAGCTTTCTCCTCTTATTGTAAAGTTTGTTTATGGCTGGGGTCCACCAGACTGGACGTTTGCCCTTGGTGGGAAGAGTCTTGGTTTTATTAGGGATTGCCTGATCCATGCAGTCCTGGAGGTGTTCGTAGAAGGCATTTGTAAGGGCTTCCACAGCTTGGGTTGTGGTTTCCACTGGCTCGGGGGCCTTGAAGGATACCACACCAGTCTTGAGTAGTGTGAAGTTTGCTTTAGAGAAGTTCTTCACTGTGGTCTTTTTTGTTTGGGGTGGGGGCGGGATGTGGATTTCCAGTGAGATAAGTTTGTGATCTGATCTCACCAATGAGGGATATACTTCCGGTGTGGAGCATTTTGTCCCCATGTTTGTGATGATGAGATCTAGTATATTTTCTCCTCTTGATATTAATTTGGGAACTCTCTTAAAAAGAGACTCTGCATTTTGTATTTTGTCTTGGACCTAGTAAGAACATCCACTCATCACTGCCTTCTGCACTTCTGCCTACTTGTTATGTACGCAAGTCAAGGGTACAGTAATTTCTTTTAGATATAGATAGGAATATAATAAAGATTAGTTTAGACATTTTCTGTATTTATTTGAGACTGTCTTGCTATGTTGTTTTAAAATGTTTCCTATTATTTTGAACTCTTAAGTTACTGTGTTGCTTGAGTATTGTCTTGTTCCTTTATTTATTATTAAATATATTTAAACCTATCTTTGTGGCTGATATTTATGAAACATATTTAAGCTCTTAGAATACTTGCATATGTATTTGGTAACACTGTATAGGCCACTCCTAAATAGCCTTGCAAGTCTTGGTCAGACTACCATTTGGATAATAGTAACATTACACAGTAGGATTGGACACCCTTTGTAAGGGCCTCATAGTAGCTGATAAGTAGGGGTTGGTGGCAATGGAAACTACCTTATAGTCTGGGCAGAAGGGGGCATAGCTAGTAAACCTGTGCCAGCCTTTCCCAGGTGTGTGTGTGTGTGTGTGTGTGTGTGTTTGTTTGTATATAAACCAAATCTCAAAGTGTGTGTGTGTGTGTGTGTGTGTGTGTGTGTGTGTGTGTGTGTGTGTGTGTGTGTGTGTGTGTGTGTGTGTGTCAGCTACTTGGGCAGGGACACAAAGCACTGGTTGAACAAAGAGGGTGCTGGGGGTCTTGGCTTGGCCCCTCACTTGAGATCTTATCCCTATAGCTGTGCCAGTTAGGAGTCTTATTGAAGATCTGGAGAATGAGGGAGAAACCAGCCCTAGACTGACTGTGACCTCTGTGTGCTCTTAAGGGAAATTGAACTTTACTGTGTGTGTGTACTTGCAATTCTCCCATTGTGTATGACCCTCACTGTTGCCAGTGGTGAGGATTGAGACTCCTTGATTATTGTGTCAGTGCAGGGGTGTTATAGGAGGTATACTACTTTTCATAATATCCAAGTAGCTAAATGGGTAGTGATACAGCCTAATGCTTGGTAGGTCCTGGGTTTGAGTCCATAATAGTCATAACATGTCTGTAATTTAATTGTTTATATGTTTAATTTTAAAAATAATTTTGTGAAATATGGCACTACTGCACTGTGCTGATCCCTGCTTAAACATGTCAATGGCTACTACTGTTTGTGCAGTGCTAAGCTTAGCTAAAACTTTGGTTGTTCATAGCTATTTACTAGGCTAATGACCACAAGGGCCTTTTTAAGCCTAGCCATGTATCCCAAATCTTTGACAAGTTCTGATACCTTTGATAAGTTAAGTGTGGGCCTGGAAGATGAATAATGTACAGGTTACCTCTTTGCATTAGAGACATAGGTGCCAAGCCAGGGATAAATTTCTGGTTTCCCATCGAATTGTCTAAGTTGCACTTAAATTGGGTTAGGGAAAAACTCTGTTAAACATAGATGGGGAGCCTGTTCCATAGACAAGGTAGTTTCTGGGATACATACCTATCTCTCCAGCAGGTCCTATTTATATCACAGGTAACGTTTAAGTCTTTAGAATGGCTAATTCTGCCACTGTTTATTTTGAAATAACCACACCTGCCAGGTCTCAAACCCAGGACCCTGTGCACTAGAGTCACTGGAACGTACCACTACACCAAATCAGCTGTGCAAGCCTTCACTCTGCCTAGCTCTGCTTAGCTGGTTTGTGTAATACTAAGCGAAGTAGTGCTTTTTTGAATGCTGCTCAGTGACGTGTAAGGGTGGGAAAACAGCCTATATTAGGCACAATCGACGGGAATTCTGCAACAGTCTTTGGAGTCTGATGGTGATATGGAAGGTGGTGCTGGTGATGGTGCGAGTTTTCAGGTGCAGAGATGGGGTGTTCGGGAGCCCAGGGTCTTTATTGGGCTCCTGGCAAAAAATCATTAACCCAGGCTGCTGCAGGGTGGTTTCATAGGTTCATAGGTTCATAGGTTTATACTAGGCTATCTGCCCAAGGGCATTTATAAGCCTAGCCCATAGTTATTTGGCTTTCGCCACCCCTTTAGTTTGAATAAAACTATGCCTATTATTTTGCTGTGCCTCTGTCAAGCAGTGACACTGAAGTAATCCCTGGGGTATATCTGCGATCCCCCATCCATTGGTCAAGATTCCTCTTGAACAAGGCCAGCGAGGTGCTCTGCCTCACATGTACCGGGATTTTGTTCCACAGCATAGGGAGTCTCTGGGTGATGAATCTGTCCCTCCAGCATGTTCTATTAATAACCGTGTCAAGGTTTAAGTCTCCCGCCCTTGTGGTTCTGAGGGATCTAGATTTTTGAGGTGAAGCATATTCATCAAATCAGGGTTTGACATGGCCTTATATGTCAGGCACAGGTCACCTCTGAGCAAGCGGTATGAGACTGAATAGAGCTGGAGTTCTTTCAGTCGGGCAGCATAAGACATATTTTTGAGACCCTTTATCCTTTTGGTGAGGAACTTTTGGGGCCTTTCCAGCTGCTGCAGGTGTCTGGTCAGATACATTCCGAATGGGCATTGTACTCAATCATAGGTCTAATGAGTGATGAGTACAGGGGGCCGATGACCTCCCTTGATCTAGATGTGAATCCCTTCATGATCAGGTGGGCAATGTAGAAGGTTTTCCTAACTACTTTAGCAACATGAGTGTCAAACGAAAGGCTACTGTCAACCTGGGTCCCCAGATCCCTGATGACTTCATCTGTGCTCAGTGGATTGCCACCTATATGGTAGCTAGGGGTAACCTTGTTTTTCCCGAAGGGTATGACTATGCATTTCTTGGCATTTAACTTTAGGCCATGGCTCTGGCACCAGTTATCCGTTTCTGTGAGGCCCTTCTGAAGGATGTCTATGTCAGATGTGTTTTCGACTATGGCGCCCAGTTTGCAGTCATCTGCAAACTTTGTCAGCCATAACCCTCCTGTGTTTGCTTGTACTTCAGAAAAGTAGATGCCGAACAAGAGTGGACCCAGGACTGAGCCCTGTGGGACACCACTTGTGACAGGCTTTGAGTCTGACATGGCTCCAGCAACTCTGACCCTGTGGGTTCTGTCACTTAGCCAGTTTGCAACCCATCTTGTGATGTATGGGTTTACATTCAAGCTGATGAGTTTTTTGATACCTGAGTGGGGTATTGTGTCGAAGGCCTTTGCCAGGTCAAGGTAGGCTGTATGGACTGCCTTTCCCTCATCAATGGCCTTGGTGACTGTCTCGAAAAAGTCAACCAAGTTTAAAAGGCATGATCTGCCTTTGACAAAGCCAAACTGGGTTGGATCCAAAGTCTGCAAGTTCCCTATGTCTTTATTTATGAGTTCCATTATGATCCTCTCCATGGCTTTGCAGATAAGGCTTGTCAAGCTAATGGGACGGTAATTTCCAGGGTCGGTGGAGGCACCGCCTTGTGAAGTGGGACCACAGTCGCCGTCGCCACTCCTTGGGTACGATCCTGAGGTGAGGCTAAGATTAAACAGCTGTCCTAACTGCGGGTTTAATTCCTCATTGAGTTCATGGAGCACACAGCCGGGGACACCATCCGGTCCCATGGATGCTGTGTTTTTGCTTTGGAGAGAGCAGTTCTCACCTGGGCGTTGGAGATGTTTGGGGGCTACAATCCTCTGGTATAGATATCTCTCCTTTTGGGGAGGGGAGAAGTTTGCACTGAACCTGTCAGCCAGTATGTTGGCAATGTGTGTAGGTTCAGTAATCTTCACATCATTTTGAACTAATTCTGAGCATATCTGGGAGTTTCCTCCTAGGTTTCTAACATAGCTAAAGAAGGCCTTATGATTGTCTTTTGAATCCTTGGCGATTTTTCTCTCAAAATTTGCCTTGGATGATTTTATGAGAGCTCTTAGTTTTTTACTTATAATGATCAAGGGTGTCTTACCTTTCAAGGATTTTGCTCTATCTTGTAGTAGCTTCCTCCTTTTGTTGTAGAGCTTGTTTATGGCTGGGGTCCACCAGACTGGACGCTTGCCTTTGGTACAAAGAGTCTTAGTTTTGTTTGGGATTGCCTGATCCATGCCGTCCTGTAGGTGCTGGTAGAAGGCATTTGTAAGTGATTCAGTGGTTTGAGTAATGTTTACCACTGGCTCAGGGGCCTTAAAGGAGACCACACTTGTTGTTAGAAGTGTGAAGTCTGCTTTTGAGAAGGTTTTCACTGTGGTCTTTTTTGTTTCAGGTGGGGGCGGGATGAGGACCTCCAGCGAGATTAGTTTATGATCTGATCTCACCAGTGAGGGGTATACTTCTGGTGTTGAACATTGTGATCCCATGTTCGTGATGATGAGATCAAGTATGTTTTCTCCTCTTGTGGGGATGGTGACTAGTTGTTCCATGGCATTTGAGTTTATGAACTCCAGGAACCTTTGGGCTAGAGTATTTGGGCTTGAGTAGTGTTCCCAGTCTATATTAGGGTAGTTGAAGTCACCTAGTATGATGGTGTTTGGAGATACATTTATCCCCTCCATTGTTTTCAGGAAGGCCATGTGAGGTTCCTGAGTTTGAGAGGGTGGCCTGTAACATGCTACAAATTGCAGAGCAGTCTTGCCTATGGTTAATTGCACCTGGATGGTCTCCGATGCATCGTGCGTTGCCACCAACCTTGAGGTGTGGGTGTCCTTTATGAATATGGACACCCCCCCTCCTTTCTTGGTGTTGTCCGGATTTTGGGGCCGGAACGCATGATATGAGGTGAAACCTGCTAGTGTTGGGGTGCTCTCAGGAGCCTTGAACCAGGTTTCTATCACAGCACAGACATCGATGTTCTCCATACTGAGAAGGGCCTCGAGTGCATGCATCTTGAGATTGAGACTTCTGGCATTGAGCAGCATTACCCTTAGTTTTTACTTTTTGTGTTCTAGGGTGGTAGGTTTAGAATTTGAGCCTTGCCTAAAAAGGCACTATGGGGTGGCAGAGCCTTTGCCAATATCCGGAAGCCTAGGGTGACAGGTGCAAGCCATCCCTTGTGAAGCAGCGTGGCTTGTCCAGCATGTCATCCCAGGCAGACAGACATTGATCCCCTTTGAATGACACCAGAATTTAAGCCAATTATTAAAGCTGATCATCTTATCACTGTATTGTGGCATCATTCTAGGTGAAGGTAGGATACTGCTCAAGGTCAGGGTCATACCTGCCTGGGCTACATAATCAGAGAGCTCCTCAATGTCTCTTTTCATGTAGTCCAAGGAGGTACGTCTCAGGTCGCTGACACCAGCGTGGACAATGACTGAGTCATACTTGTACCTGCTGTTGAGAGACCTGAGTGCTTGTGTTATGTGGCGGATTCTAGCGCCCGACAGGCAGCTTACTGTGACCTTCTCCTTACTCAGTCTGGTGAGCTGGACGCCAGTGTGTCTGACTATGGAGTCACCTATGACAAGTATGTTTGGTGTTGTATTTGGCCTTAAGGGCAGTGACTGCTTTGCACACTGATTTTGTTGTTTATGTGTTGTTTGTGTGGTGTATTGAGTTTGCAGTTGCTTGGGTGTCTGCTTTGGAGGCCTCTGCTGTTTAGGTAAATTTTTACTCAGAGCCTCCGAGTATGTCTTAGTGTGTTTATGTGTTTGATTCAGTGGTGTGGTTGAGTTATGTGAGACTGGTATTGTGGCGTGTGTAGTTGCCTTCTCCTCCTGCCTGGTCTTGCCAGTCCTGAGTTGAGAGAGCTCAGCCTCCAGTCTGGCTAAATAGCTGCATCTCTCACAAGTGTTAGTGTTACATGGGAGGAGGAGATGGTTGTCCGTGTACATGAGGCAATTGTAACATTGTTTCAGAATTCCCAGATTCACCAAATGGGCAGGAGAGGACGCCAGCATCTGACCCTTCGACATGCTAGAAAGAATTATGAGTTGGTATGAGACAGAAAAGTAGTGGGCTTAGCAGGGAAGTGGGCACTCCTGGGGGGTTTTGCTAGTGAGAGATTTGTATAATATAGGAGTGCTTGACCTGCAAAGAGAATGCTTATAAGACAAGGGATATGCTTATAAGACAAGTGCTGAGCTTTTGAGAAGAAAAAGCTATTTGGAACATGTGCTGCACTTTTAGTGTAGGTGTAAACTGTTTAGGTTCCTAACAGAGCAGTTCTAAGGGAAAAATTGAAGAACAGACTTTCTGGAGCCAGAAAGAGTTTAACCTTGTTTAACCGGCACTGCCCGATGCTGCTCTAGTGGCAACTCCGCGCTAAAGCACGTTAAAGCGTGCTTGATAGCAGGGGCTGGAAAGAAGCAGGAATAGACCCAAAAGGGAAAATAAAACTACAGTTTCAAGTCTGTAACCACCTCTACGGGGGGCAGGGAAGCTGCTCAATGTTAGTCACTGCCACTGATGAACAGAGAGACCCTCCTTCAGCCCAAGCAAAACTGGCCTCACAGAAACTTTCAAACAGTTCAGGAACAGCAAGCCTGTAACTGAACTTTTTTAAATCTCAGAAAAGTGGGAAAAAAGCAAGATTTTTTTGTTTTTGTTTTTACAGAGATAGCAGAGGTTCACAAGTAATATCAAGTTATAACAGTGCAGTAAATGACCCCACACAAGAGTGCTAGGTCAAGGACAGAAAATATGCAAGTTTTAAGAAAAAAACGATTTAAAATTAAGTGCAAACAGGAAATTCAGCAAACAGCTTTGGTTGTGCTCTAAATACAGCTACTAATACAGAAATCAAGTTTAACAAGCCAGAAAATGCTCAAGCTAGGCAGCTATGCAGAAAAACTTAGCAAATAAACAGAGAAAAAATACTTAAAATCTCAAAAGTGGCTCCCTTCTTCTCTCAGCGTTTTTTCCTCTTGGAGGGTGCTTCACCAACAGCCAACAAGCCTGAAAAGACGCCAAACCACGAGGCAACTAGGTTTTAAGAGAGGAAGATGAAGGAGTTATGGAAATGACCCCTAGTGGCCAATAAAACTACAGTTTCAAGTAAGTAACCACCTCTACGGGGGGCAGGGAAGCTGCTCAATGTTAGTCACTGCCACTGATCTAACAGAGAGACCCTCCTCAGCCCAAGCAAAATGGCCTCACAGAAACTTTCAAACAGTTCAGGAACAGCAAGCCTGTAACTGAACTTTTTAACTCTCAGAAAAGTGGGAAAAAGCAAGATTTTTTTTTTTTGTTTTTACAGAGATAGCAGAGGTTCACAAGTAATATCAAGTTATAACAGTGCAGTAAATGACCCCACACAAGAGTGCTAGGTCAAGGACAGAAAATATGCAAGTTTTAAGAAAAAAACGATTTAAAATTAAGTGCAAACAGGAAATTCAGCAAACAGCTTTTGGTTGTGCTCTAAATACAGCTACTAATACAGAAATCAAGTTTAACAAGCCAGAAAATGCTCAAGCTAGGCAGCTATGCAGAAAAACTTAGCAAATAAACAGAGAAAAAATACTTAAAATCTCAAAAGTGGCTCCCTTCTTCTCTCAGCGTTTTTTCCTCTTGGAGGGTGCTTCACCAACAGCCAACAAGCCTGAAAAGCCAGGGTTCACAGTGTAAGATGGAGGCCTGGGACTGGTTGGTCAGGGAGCTCACCAATGTTACTGGTATCCCCCACACAGGTGAGCAGTGTCATCACCATTATAATGACCTGAAGAGAAGAAAAAGGGGAGCCTTGGACATCTGTATCCAAGAAGCCAGAGCTGGGAATGTCCCACAAATATGTAAGTATGTTTTCCACTGTTTTGCCAATATGCAAATTGAATGTCTGGAAAACTGGTATGTATAATGGAGTGCTTATCTTCCAACAACTGTTGAAAGGACTTGCAATGTCAATGGTAGTCCATTGAACACAGAAGGTATTATAAGAGCTCTAGGAACATAGGTTGACAGCAACCTCTCTTTTGACCACCACATTGCCACTGTGTTCAGAAAGTCCTTTTATGTGGCACATCTCATAACTAACGGTTTTGCATCTAGAAAGAAAGAGGTAATTGCTCCATCTACTCTTCCCTCATTAGGCCAGTCATTGAGTACAATGTTCCATTTCACATGTACTTCATTAGACACCTGCAACAACTGGAGAGGCCACAAAAGTACCTCACAAAGAGGATCCTAGGCCTTAAACACTTGTCCTATATGGACAGATTCAAAAAACTCCAGCTATTCACTGTCTCATATCATCTGCTTAGAGGCAATCTCTGCTTGACTTACAAAGACATATCTGACCCAGCTCTGTTAGAAATGCTACATATAAAGAAATCTCAATCCCTCCACACCACACACTCTAGAGACCTCAACCTCATTACCACAATTAACAGAACAAGCTGGAGGGACAAGCTCATAACCCAGAGACTGCCCATGCTATGGAATAGACTTTCCATACATGTCAAACAGAACACCTCACTGGTCCTCTTCAAGAGAAATCTTGATGAGTAGATGGGAAATAGAAAATTCACCCTGGAGATCACTCCAGTGGCTCTACTCGACAGAGGCTCTAGGAACTAAGGTCGGGTGACACAATATCAGGGCACTTCTATGGGCTAGGCTTGTAAAGGCTCCAGGACCATTAGCCTAGTACACACCTATGAACCTATGAGTCCCATGCCGAGCACCTGGCCAGGTTGCACCATGGGTATGGTATGTATGGATTTATTATTCTAACTGTAGTTCAATAAGCAAGAAAGAGTAAAGCATTTACTGCAATAAAGTATACACAATAAAACTGTAGTGCAAAAAATGAGCAAGTAAAATTGTAGGGCAATAAAAGAACAATAACAACTGTATTGCAATAGACAATAAACAATATCAATAACAGTAAGCAAAATGGTGTACAGCAGGATTGTGTTGTCATAACCATTGCAGTTGAGCTGTATGCATTGCTTGTCTATGGTGAGGTTGCTATAGTCAAGTGTAACACTGTAATAGTTGTAGAATACTAAACTAATGGCCTGCAAACAGCATTGTTGAACTCATAGTACAGTCCAAGGCTGTCTCCAGGCCAATATTAGTCGCATAATGCTCTCTGTTCCTCCTACTTCAGGTAATAAAAGTATATGGGTGAGGTAGCTCAGTCTATGGCAGATATTGTGTGGACTTCCCAGACATTTATCAGCAATACTAATAAAGTGTTAAGCAACATTGTTGATTCCTACAGAAATGTGTTTTAATAAATGCATTGACTGTATTCCATGCATGTGTGTTCTACTGTCACTGCAGTCAAGTATAGCACTTTAATAGTTCTTGAATGCAAAACAGATTCAGTCACATAATGCTCTCTTTTCCTCCCACTACAGGAACAAAAGGTATATGGGTAAGGTAGCCTATGTTATGAACAGATATAGTTATGTTAACATTTCACAGACACTTATCAGCAATACCAATAAAGTGTTATGCAGCATTGTTGATTCCTAACTACATTTGTTTACATATTCCTGGAATGGATGTATTCTTTGCATGTCTGTACTAAGCTGCTGCAGTTAATGTTACATTTCTTGTAGATGTCCCCTGCAGTCACAGCTATTGAGTTCTATTCCACTGCCTGCCAACTAAGGCATGACAGATCTCTAGTTTATGTACTGTACACAAACATGCCTCTCAAGTGTCACAATTTCATGTAATGTAATTAAAACTGCCTAATCTGCCACAGGATTACCAGCAAAGTGATTACCTAGAATGAAAAATGTATTATCAAATCCCCTTACAGAACACCTTGGTAGTTATAGAAGTCCACATTATGTGAAAGTGTTCTGTGTAGTTGTGTACCTCTATTTGTTATTGCTTGGCCCATACTGACCCATGCTAACAGGTTGAGAGCTATGTACATGCTACATCAGCTATATGAAAATTGCAGTCACTGTACGCAAAATTGACACTACATGCCTGTAGAGTATTTATTATCAGTGTTTTTAGGAATATAGTCTGCATTGTCAGCAATGGATTGTTTCTCTCTCTGTCTCTCCATCCCTTATCTTCATTTATTTATTATTGTTTATTATTATGATTTAATATTAACATATTTTATTAAATTAACTATATTTTTTGCAAAATGTGATGTATTATTGTTATGTGTTATTATGATTCAATATTAACATCTCGTTAAACTGTTTGTTGGCCTTATAGTTTACTTCTTACTGGGATGCTGTTAACATACTGACTGTTATGTTATTTACTGTTGTGTTACACATAATATACATTAATATGTATTTGGATTAATTAAAATGATGTTCCATTCTGTTAATACTAACAATGGTTTTGTTATTACTAATGGTAACTTATTGCTATACCTCATTTACCACAGCACATCAAGGTAGGCCAGTTCTGGCTGATCTGCCTACCTTGCCTCAACCGGCCATGGTACTGGGTGCCAGCAGATCTGAGATCCAGGCCAATGGTGCCCCCTCTGCTGCCCTGCACTACCTGTGGCATTGGGCCTGCCCCCCCCTCTGGGAACAGTGGTGGAGGTGTTGCCACCTGGGGTGAACTGCTAGTCTTATGTGTAGGACAGTCTACCATGGGTTGACCACCACCTCTACTGGATTGAGGGCATGTTGGCCAACCTGGTGTGGCAGCCTCACCCTGGTGCCCAGCCTGCAGCACTGCCACCCCCTGGGGCAATGAAGAAGCAGTGCCGACAATTCCATGGGTGGGGAAGTGAGTCACTCTGCTGCTGTCTAGAGGCACATGGGACTTGGATTACACAACAATCTCCCTAAACATGGTGTTCACTCCTAAACATGGTGGGCAGGATTCACGAAGGCTTGCACGGAGTGTAAGAGACATGTAACACTCCATGCAAGCCTCGCGATCCAGGAACAGCCTGAAACTCCGTGTAAGAGACCAGCTAAAACGTCTCTTACACGGACTGGGCGTGGATATGCTAAATACCTCACTTGCAGCCGAAAGGCATGCAAATGAGGTAGAGTAGCGATCCATGAAACAGAAAGCAGCCCATGTAAGAGCCGTTTTAGCTGCAGAAATGTACTCAGTTGACAACTGAGTACGTTTCTGCAAAAATCACAATGGAGCCATGTCATTATGGAGCCATTATACTAGCACCAACACTGTAGGAGAAAAGTTCCTAGAATCCATAAACCAAAATGCCCAGGAACAACGTACCACTCCCACAAGAGGGGTAAGCATACTGGATGTGATAATCAGCAACATGCGTACTGGATGGCAAGATGAGAAGTGTCTCCCTCACTGGTAAGACCAGACCATAGAGTAATCACACCGGATATACACATCCTGACCACAGTCCCTGGCCAGAAAACCACAGTGAAAAACATGTGTAAAGCATAAGTTGCACCCCTTCGAACTGATGTGGAATCCATTAAAGGCCTTGTGCAGGTGCAAAATATGGGACACACCGCAGAACCTGTTATACAGGCATTCCATGAACACAGCCAGGAATGCTTGGATTATGCAATCACAAATAACAAGACACAATGCCATACACGCAGGCATCTGGCATGCTGGACTCCAGCCATTACCAAATCATGCAAGAGAATGAGGAAGCTACTACATGATAGAGCAAACATAAAAAGGGAAGTAATCACTGATCGGTAGTATGGCAATAAAATATGTCCACACATACAATCCACTAAGGCCAGCTACAACAAGTAGAATCTGTGAATCCTGAGGCAATGTTACACCTGCCCCAAGTACACAGATGACCCTCAATTCCCCCCAATAAATACAAATATATGTGAGAGATGCAACCATTTATCCAAACCGGAGGCTTAGCTCCCCCAACTCAGTACTGTCAAAACTAGTCAGGAGGAGAAGGTAACCACACACACACAGCACAAACCCAGTCCCACATAGACCTATCACAACTGTAAACCAAACACATAAATACAGAAAAACATTCCCGGAGGCCCTAGTTACAAACACACCACACCAACAGCGGCCTCCAAAGCAGACCCCCAAGCAACCACAACCTCCAAACATAGCACATGCAACACATAGTACACAAAGCTGGTGTGCCAAACAGTCACAGGCCAGAAGGAGAAACAACATGCCTGATACAGTTGTAATAGGTGTCTCTATAGGCAGACACACTGCTGTCCCACTCACCAGACTGAACAAGGGAAAGGGTACAGTAAGCTGCCTGTAGGCTGCTACAATACGCCACATAACACAAGTATGCAGGTCACCCCAAAGCAAGTAGAAATATGATGCAGTCATTGTCCATGCTGGTGTGAATGACCTGAGATGTACCTCCCTAGACTACATGAAAAGAGACATGGATGAGCTCTCTGAGTATGTACTCCAGGCCGGTATGACACTGGCCGTTTGCAGCATCCAACCCTCAACAAGAATGATACCACAGTACAAACACAGAATGATCAGCTTTAACAGGTGGCACAATTACAGCTGTCAGTCCAAGAGGATCTAATGTCTGTCTGCTTGAGATGTCATGCATGACAAGCCATGCTGCTGTTCCAGGGATAGCTTGCATCTGTTACCCCTGGGCGTCTGGATATTGGATAAGGCTTTTGTCACCTCCATAGAGCCGTACGTAGGCAAGGCTGAAAAGACTAACCCACCACCCTAGAAAACATAAGTGGTAAGAAACATAAGGGTAATGCTGACCAATGCCAGATGTGTAAACTGCAATATGCATGCTCCTGAGGCACTTTCCAGTATGGAGAACATCGATGTCTGTGCAGTGACAGAACCTGCTGCAAGCCTACTGACAGCACACCAGCACTACCAGGTTATACCTCATATCATGCATTATGGCCCCAACACCTGGACCAAAACATCAAAGGAGGGGGAGTATCCATATGCAGCACAGACACCCATACGGCCATGTAACTGACAATGCACGAAGCAGCGGAGACCACCCATGTGCACCTAACTGTAGTCAAAACTGCTGTACAGTCTGTAGCATACGACAGACCACACTCTCACACACAGGAACCCCACCCAGACATCCTGAAGACACTGGACAGTATGAATGTCCCACCAAATACCAAACAAGGTACTCACAAATTACCACATAGGTGGTAAACCATTATGTATGCAAGGAGTAATCAGGGACCTAGGGACACAAGTGGACAGTAACCTGTTATGTGACACTCACAATGCCAATGTGGCTAGAAAGACTGTCTATATTGGACACCATATCATGAAAGGATTCACATCTACATCAATAGAGGTCATTGTGCCCCTGTACTGTTCTCTTATCAGACCCGTAATCTAGTACAATGACTCATATGGGATGTACATTACCGGACACCTGCAGCGGTTAGAAAGACCTCAAAGGTACCTCACCAAGAGGATAAAGAGTCTCAAATATATGTCATATGCTGCCTGGCTGTAGACACCCCAGCTGAATGCAGTCACAGACTGCCTACACAGAGGCATTGTATGTCTGTTGTACAAGGCCATGTCCAACACAGGAGTAATGGACATGCTCCACCCCAGGAAATCAAAGCCATTGGAGCTGTGAGAGTGACAGATGTCAACCTCAACATAATGAAATAGGATGTGCTGGAGGGACAGATACATAACCCAGAGGCTCCCCACACCCTGGAACAGGATCCCACTCCATGTTAGGCAGAGCCCCTCACTGACACCCCTCAACAGGAATATTGCCAAGTGGATGGATGATCATAGATGTACACTGGGGGTCTTCACTGTGTCACGTCCAGACAGAGGCACAGTAAAGTAAATCATAAATGGCCATACTATTCACATAGCAAGGGGCGGCGAAAGACACACATACTCTGGCTAGGCTTACAAATGCCCTAGGGTGGATAGCCTAGTATGAACCTATGAACTTATGAGGATACAAATTGTACAGGACACTAAGGAAAATCACAAGGCTTACTCAACTGATGGTAGGAACCATGTTGGGAATTCACAGATATGCTCCGAATCACACAAATATCACAAACAACATACCAAACACACACACATATTGCCAACATACAACCTGACAGGTGCAGTGCAACCCCCAGAATGCAAAATATCTATCCCAGCAGACTGCTGGCCCCCTGACATTGCAGATGGTGAGGTAACAGCCATCATCTACAAAGCAAAACACACAGCAGCAAAGGTATGAGATGGTGTCCTGGGCTGAGTCCAACATGGACTCCAAGAAGATTGGAATGCCAAATCACACTACTGCTCAATGTCAGCCTTACCACAGGATATGTACCCAAAGAGCAGTGTACAACAACAGTGGTCCTTCTCAACAAAGGTGTTGCCTGAATGGATACTGCAAACTACCACCCCAAGATCCTGACAAGCTTGGTCTGCACAGCTATGGAAAGTATCAGCATGTACTGTAGACATAAAGCTATCGGGGACCTACTGACACCGGACCCTACCCAGTGTGGCTGTCGTAAGTGCAGATCCTGCCCCTAAACATGTTTGACCCATTTGAAACAGTCATTAAGGTCATTGATGAGGGCAATGTGGTCCACACAGCGTAGCTGGACCGTGCAAATGCTTCCAGACAATACCCTACGTGTTCAGTATGGATATGTTCACCAGCTTAAATATAAACCCCTATGTCAGTAGAGGGGTTGCAAACCAGACCAAGGACAGAACTGACATGGTCAGACATGCTGCATCCATGTCAGACTACAAACCAGATATAAGTGGCATCCCACAAGGCTTGGTCCTGGGACCTCCCTCGTTCCGTATATATGTCCCATAGGTACAGGCCAACATGGAAGGACTGTGACTGAACATGTATGCCGAGGAGTACAAACTGCCCACCATATCTGACACCCAGCTGACACAAGCAACCCACAAAAGGGCCACATAGAAACAGACAACTGGTGCCATAGCCATGTCAGCAAGTTAATTGCAGAACAGTGTATAGACAACCACCATGGATATAAAGTAAGTGCCCACCAATTACCACACAGGTGTTAACCCATTACGTACCTAACATGTAATGAGAGACCTGGGGACACAAGGTGATAGATATCCTGCATTGGACAAACACGTGGCTGTAGTGTTTACAGAAACATACCATATACCCACCTAATCATGAATGTTGTCAGATCTAGATAAGGGGAGGTCACTGTGGCTCTGCAGTCATCCTTCATCAGCATCACAATTGACTACAATAGCCACTGTGGGATGTACCTCAGCAGGCACCTCCATCAACTGTAAAGTCCACAACAGTACCTCACCAGGAGTAGCAAAGAGCTTGAACAGATGCCATGTGTTGCCTGATTAAACAAACTGCAGCTCCACACACTGCCATACTGCCCACCCAGAGGCAAGCTGTGCCTGATGTATGAAGCCATGTCCAAGCTGGAATCAATGAACATGCTGCACCTTGTACAATCTGAATGGCAGTGAGCTATGCACATGAGAGACCTGAACCCCAGCACTGACATACATAGGACAAGGTGTACTGAATGATCCATAACACAGAAGCCACCCCCACTCTTGAGTAAACTCCCAGTACAGGTTAGCCAGAGAGTCACCCATCAACACTCCTCAAGAGGAATCTTGATGAGTGGATGGGAGATGGTAGGTTTACCCTGGGTATCACTGTTATGTCACAGGTAGACAGAGGCACAGTATACTAACCATGACATATGTCATGGCAAACACCAGTTACAATGTGTGTCGAAGGACAAAAACACTCTCTGACTAGCATCGGAAATGGCCTAGGGCACATCGCTAGTGTTTGCCAATGTCCACCTATGTTGGGGAATACACTACCAATGTTGGACAAGCCTGGTTTAGGTAGTCCATATCTGAACATAATGCAACATGGTCATATGTGCACAACTGCCCCCTACACAGTCTGTTTTGCTCACTATGAAGATTTCAAGCAGTGATAGGACTAAAGCCCAGGATACTGTCCACCACAGTGAAAGTACTGAACCAGTACACTACACGGTACTACAGTGTTAGGTCATTATGAAAGGATGTTGACAACTGTATGCAAAGTATCCCATGCAATCCCTGCAGGCACAATATAATCCCTGTTGTGGTCAGTCATGAAGGAGTTGGCCAGTAAGTACACAACATGACACCCAACACACAACCATAAACGTGAGATATTGTTGAAGTTCACACTCACCCAAATATGTGGTGGACTGCAGAGTTCAACATATGGAAAGCTCACACTGGGCATGCTCGCACTCTTTGATAAATGAGGCATATGTCAGACAACATGCCATGGAAAGGCTGAACTGGGCATGCTCACACACTTAGGCCATATCTCCGTTTAGCAGTTGGCCACACATATCTGGTATTTGTACATGTCATTCCAGGAACCAACCACAACACAGCAATCTGCCCAGTGCACACAGTAAATTACTACAGAGACATAAGTGATATAGTGGATCCCCCTCATATTCAAACATCTTCCACAGATACACAAGTTGTTCATAGGAACAGGGAATGCTATGGCAATAAAGACCTGCAAACAGTCTAACAGCAACAAATATTGTACATCTGATAATTAAACATATGGGTGTAGAGGTCAATACTAGGCTGTTTTCCCTAGGGAATGACAGCTTAGCCAGAGTGTGCTTGGCATCTGCATCCCCAGTACAGTAGGCTACTGTGCCACTGTAAAGTAGGTCACATAAGGCAATGTGTGAGGCTAGTGTGATGTGCCTCTGTCAAGCAGGGACACAGTGGAGATCCCAGGGTTTGAATGTGCTAAGCCACATCCATGTTGTTGGTGTGTGCTGGAAGAGGGTTGCTGAGGACCTCCAACAGTAAGTGGACATCAATAACAGACTGAGGGGAGCCCTATCTGCATTGTCTGGACAATTTCATTGTCAACACTGTGTTGTGATGATTATGTGGGATTGAAGTGTCGTGTCGGTACTGTTCAGAGATGTCCTCCCTCTATGAGCTACAGCTCTGCATTGTATTAGCTCACTCTGTCTGTTGGACAGCTCTTATATGGCTGGTGTACACCTGACAGGTGTCCTGTTGTGGAGCAGTCATTGGTATATGTGGGATAGCATGATCAATGCAAACCTTACACATGCTCATAGAATGCAATTGTCAAGGATTATGCAGAGTGGCCAGTATAGTCCCCCAGCATAGGTCCTTTGAAGTCTTCCACCCCAGTCTTCACAAGTGTAGAGTCTGCTTGTTTGTTTGCAGTGACAACCTTGCCTGGGGGTGGGGATGGGATATGGATGTCCAGGGAAAGGTGGGTATGGTCAGATATCAACAATGGTGGTCTACCTCTGGTGTGGAACAGTGAGTACCCATGTTGCAGATGGACAGATGCAATATATATTCCCCCATGTGGCTGTGGTGAGTGGTTCTGCCATAGCACATGGACCCACAAATTGTAATGGCTGTAGGGTAATGTTGTAGAGGCCTGAGTAGTTCCCACACACAATATGCCTGTACCTGATGTTAACAACTTGAATGGTGTATGTGAACACCTGCATATCCCGGCACTGTTACCAGGGAAGCAAAGTTGTGTCCTGGATGTGGGAGTGGTGTTCTGGACTGGTTGTGTTGTGTGTTACAGGTCCTGTGGTCATGAAGCATGGTATAGAACATAACCTGCCAGTGCGATGTGCATATCTGACCCTGAAGTAAGTGGCTGCAAATGCATATATATGCTATCCCCCACCTGACAGGTAGTACTAGATGTACATACCTCTGTAGAAATAAAGATGTCAGCACCCTATAAATACTGCAGGTGCAGAACACATGCCCAGTAATTCGGATAGCGCGCTCTGCTAATGCGTTTCCCTCAAGTGTCATACTATAGGTAGGTAGGAGTTTGAACCATGCAAATGCTCAGTGTGTGCGTGTGTGTGTGTGTGTGTGTGTGTGTGTGTGCATGTGGGTGAGCGGGGTTGTTGTGTGTGCAAGTCTGTGTGAGGGAAGTGTCCCTTTTGGCAACTGGGAAAACACTCTACAGGATGCACATTCCCCTTTCTAAGCACTGATGATGTCAGCACCCTATAAGTACAGCAGGAGAAGGGAAACCTCCCCGTAATGCAAATAGTGCGCTCCGCTAATGTATCTGTCTCGAGAGTCATAACATAGTTAGGTAGAGGTTTGAATCCTGCAAATGCCCAATGTGTGTGGAGGGGGGTTAGTGTGTGTGCAAGTCTGTGTGAGGGAAATGTGCCTTTTGGCAACTGGGAAAACACTCTACAGGATGCACATTCCCCTTTCCAAGCACTGATGATGTCAGCACCCTATAAGTACAGCAAGAGAAGGGAAACCACCCAGTAATGCGAATAGCATGTTCAGCTAATGCATCCGTCTCGAGTGTCATAACATAGCTAGGTAGGGGTGTGAATCCTATAAATGACAAGTGTGTGGATAAGGGGAGTGTGTGTGCTGGCAAGTCTGTATGAAAGATATGTGCATTTTGGCAATTAGGAGAACACACTACATGATGAACATTACCCTTTCCAAACACTGATGATGTCAGCACCCTATAAGTACAGCTGGAGAAGGGAATCCCCCCAGTAATCCGAATAGCACACTCTGTTAATGTGTCTTTCTCAAGTGTCATAACATAGTTAGGTAGGGGTTTGAAACCTGCAAATGGCAAGTATGTGCGTTGGGATGAGGGAAGTTTTTGTGTGTGCAATTCTGTATGAAAGACATGTGCTTTTTAGCAATCAGGAGAACACACTACATGATGCACATTACCCTTTCCAAACACTGATGATGTCAGCACCCTATAAGTAAAGCCGGAGAAAAGGAGCCTCCTAGTCATCCAAATAGTGTGCTTCACTAATGCGTCTTTCTCACATGTCATGACATAGTTAGGTAGGGGTACGAATCCTGCAAATGGCAAGTGTGTGTTGGGGGGGGATAGTAGGATGTGTGCAATTGCAAGTGTGAAAGAAGAGTTCCTTTTGGCAACTACTACAATACACCAGATGCTGCATATTCCCCCAGTAAACACAGGTGATGTCACCACACTATCAGCACAGCCAAACAGGGCTAATTGCCCAGTAATGCCAATAGTGCACTCTGCTACTGGGTCTATTACCACAGTCAGAGCACAGATAGGTATGTTTTGGAAACCCACAACTGCCATGTGTGGTTGTGTCACACAATATGACCATGTGTGGTTTGTTGTTCATAACAATGCATGACATTGCTTAAACCAGCAACGGCAATGCACACATGATGTATGTGTGTGACACATACACATATATACCTGTGACCTTCAGTAGTTACCATGTCTGACACATGCCTCAAGTGGATAAATGGTATTCGCAATGCATAACATTAAGACTGTGTCTTACTGTGCAGGGGCCGCATGCGGTATGTGTATATACAGTGTGAGTTGTATATGGTATAATCCCAACAGCAGGGGATACACATCTGGTCTGGGCCATATAGTCTACATGTAGTCGATGAACAGGTGCTGCATGTTCCCACCTGTTGTGGGAATGGTAACATGTTGTTCCACTGCAATTCAGTGACTACATGCTGGGAACCTTTCAGCTAGTGTGTTGTAGCTACAGTAATGCTCACACAATGTTTGGCTGGATGCAGTCCAGCCATATAAAGACATTTCTAGAGACTGTCATATTGCCAGTGTTGTTAGGGAGGACAGGTGGGTTTCCTGTGTAGGGGAGGGTTGTGTGTGCCAGGCTATGAACCAGAAGGCAGTCCAACACACTGTTAGCTGCTCATGGATAGGCCCTGATGCTTTGTGCTGTGCCAACAACCTGGAGGTGTGTGTATCTGTGGTGCCTTAAGATACCACCCCCCTGTCCATGTGTGTTACATGTGTAGGGGACGACAGGCATGGTATGAGGTATAACCTGGCAGTGATGGGTTGCACCTGTGAGCCATGAATCAGGAATCTGGTACTGCACAGATATTGCAGTTTACCGTGCTGATGACAGTGTCCAGTGCATGCATCTTGCGGTGTACACTGCTGGTGTTGTGTAGCATTACTGTTAGTGTTCTATCCCGTGTGATACCCGCGGAGGTGGCTATGTAATCCCTGTCCTGCAGCAAAAGGCACTATGTGTGTATCAAGGGGCTTTGCCAATATACAATGGCCCATGGGTGTCACGTGCAAGCTGCCCCTCGCAAATCATTGTGGCTTCCCTAGCATGTAAGCACACGTTGACAGCCATTGGATACCCTATGAATGACATTGGAGACTGAGCAGAATGTAGACATAGAACACCCTTCCTACATATTGTGGTAGCATACCTGGTGAGGTCAGGCTCATACTGGCCCATGCCACATGCTGAGAGGGCCCTTGTATCTTCCCTATCATGTAGTCCAGGGAGGTATGTCTCAGGTCATCCATAGTGGCATGGAAAATGACTGAGTCATATGTGTCCATGCCTCTGACTGACCTGTATGCAAGTGTTTTGTGGTGGACCATAGTGCCCCACATGCATATCACTGCGACCTTCACCATGTACAGCCTGTTGAGCGGGACCCCACAGCAGTGGCCAAGAGAGGTACCTGACACATCTGTAGCAGGTGTGTTGTGTAGCCCTACAGGCTGTGAGTATGTGGCACACGGGATGTGTGCCATGTGTGGCATGTGCTCTGTTCTGACTTGATGTATGCCTGTGTGCCAGCTGCAGAGGTGTGTGATGCTCAGGCAGGATGCTATTCTGAGTCTCCAAGTATGCCCCAGTGTGTTAGGATTGCTGTCAGTGCGGGTCTATGTCAGACTGGTATTGTAGTCACTGTAGTATGTCATGCCACCTGACAGGGTATGGCAGTACTGGGTTCAGAGTGCTCAGTCCCCAGATTGGCTATGTGGTGGCATCTCACACATGTGTTGTACGTTCCTGGCCAGGGGAGAGGGTTGACTGCATACATGTGGCAGCTGTGACATTGCCACATGACTCACATAAACCACAACTGGACCATAGAGGTGATTCACAGGTTACCTTTGCACATGCTACCATAGTAGTGTGATTGCCATGGTCATTATCAACACATAGGGCCAATGGGGAACAACATACTGGAGGTGAGTATGTGTGGGTGTACTGCTACTGATTTCATAGCACTGGCATATATGACTGCACATGTGGGTAAATGCCAGGTAAGTCATATGCAATGTGTCACAGGCAACGTACATGCGAACAGGACAGACGGTGACGTTCTGTCAGGTGGAAAGTTGACATACGTATAGTACGCTATGCAGATGTCACTAGGAATCCACAGAAGCTCTGTAACTCTGCATTGCAGGTGGAATCAGTGTTCCAGGGAACCACAAGCAAACATGCATGCAAACAAAGCTACAGTAAGCAGGGCTGGAAGTAGTCCATTGTACAACAAAGAAGGAGTAACACTTCCAGTGGGTAACAGTGCAAATATGCAGGCACTATCAACATGTACCCAGGAATGCACAGCTCAGATGTCCATGGTAGAACTGATATTATGTCATATTTAATTGTAATTTGTATTAAATTGGTACTGCACAGATATCAACATGCGCAAACATCCGCATTGCATAGTCGTTGTGGGCAACATACCACCATTACTGTACATGTCCATCATTGCATATCACTACTTGCATTAGCTTCTCCCCTGTGCTACCTATGTATGTGGCTATCTGTTGACATCCTTACCACCGATATGCAATAATGTGCAGCTGTTACACTATGGTACTTACTATGGGTGTAGATAACAATTCAGGACAGTCATACAGTTACTGCATCAGGCATGCTGGGATATACACACAGTCATATCAGCACACTGTACTGTTACTAACATGATACTTGTAATACACTTCTATGTAGTCACCCCTTGCATCAGCAATGTGTTTACCTGTTCCTGCACTGATGTTGGAGATTGCAGGAGGTGGCACAGTTTCATCATATGCACAGGGTGTGAATTAGGTATGCCTGAGTCTGCCACTGATACCACCAATTGACATGTATGTGTATGTGTGTTGGTGAGGGACAGCAGTACAGGGTGGGGCACTGATGGTGCAGTGTGTGCGTGTATGTGGTAGCCCTAGGTGTTGACATTTCGCATGTGTGTATGCATGCACACAGTTCCACCTCATGGCTGCCATATACTGGAGTTTGTGGACAGCCACAGACTGCACCTGGCAGGTCATACAGATCAGTGTCTGTGGGCTAGGACACGGTACCTGTGCCTGGCAGAGGTGCTACAGACCGTATCCGGTACTAAGCCAGACTGGGTACTGTCATCAGAAGTGGGAGTGTGTTGACTGGACACAGGTCCCTGTTGGAACTGTCCAGAGCCATGTGCACGTGGTCTCCTGGGGCGGTCTGATGACAGCACAGACCCAGCATTGCTGGGGCTGCTGCTGGCACTATGTGGTCATCCGCGGGTCTGTTGTCATCCGCGCTGACTGCCAGCTGCTGCTGTTGCTGGCATACGGCCACGTCGATGCCGTAACCATCCACCATTGCCCTGGCTCATGGACATATGGTTGTGGAACTGCTGTAATATGTCCCCACAACGTCTGTCTTTGACATCGGTGAAATTACGGATAGCATCCGCAATGTCACGCATACTGTCAGTCATGGATGTGCGACATGCTCTCAGCTCCCTCAGACCCTGTCTGGTGTACATTTCCATACGCGACTGTGCCTGCATGACAGCCCGAAACATAGCTGAGGTTGACAGACCTCTTTGGGCACGTCTGCCAGAGGCAGTACACCCACGGATGCTCCCACAAGAACCCATGGACAACTGTCTGTGTGGTACCATCTCAGGACCCTGCCCATGGCTGCTGTGTGGGGAAGCATGTGCCACAGATACCACATTACCCTGGTCAATGCCTACTGTATCCTATCCATCACTTAGGGACAATGGTGACATAGGATGTACTGGCAGGATGACTGTGTGCAATGATGAGGTTGACAGCTGTGTACTGTCAATTGGCTGACCAATGACAGACCCTGACACACCTTCCTGTGCCATTACACAGATATCATCATTATCAGTACCTGTGGCACCAGATTCAGGTTCTCTGCTGTAGGACACCAGAGCAGCACCAGAACCTGTGGGAGGAAGACAGGAAACACAGTTTACAATGTCTACACAATGTTACCAGTGATGCACTAATGCACACATGCACACATGCACACATGGACACAGGCACACATGCACACATGCACACATGCACACGTGGACACATGCACACATGCACATGTGGACACGTGCACACATGGACACATGCACACATGCACACAGGCACACAGGCACACATGCACACATGCACACGTGGACACAGACACAAAAGCACACATGCACACATGCACACATGCACAACCCCGCAGTATACACATAGAGCACTACTGAGTTACACTATTATTACTAGCACTATCAGGACTATTATAGGTATTGTTAAAACACACTCACCAGCATGGATGGGCTGCCTTGCTGTAACACTGGAGGGACCTGCAGAAATGAGGGGATTAATGTCAGTGGGCACAACTTTGCCATTGATACTGCGTATGATACAGTGCAGTAATACACCAGTTGCTTTTCACATGTCAGCTGCTGATATTGGCAATATCACACCTGCACAATTACATACTATGTTGACAGCTACATACCAAGGACACACCTTACACATGCATAAACTAACAGTGTACAGAACAGTCAAGTGTACATATGGCATATTACCTGCACGCTCCATGTCGTGTTGCTGTGTAGATCCAGCCTCCATCATAATGCAGGTGTGTTGCTGTTGATGTTCCTGGGCTGGAGCAACAACACTTAGGAGTAGCCCCTCCAGTCTGGTGAGGGGGGGTGTGTGGCCACCCCACCTCCTGTGGCAACCTGTTGCCTGTGGATATCTGATGCACTCTGATGAACATTTCTGATTAAATCACTGCAGTGAAGTCGTACCTGCTCATATGTCCTATTATGTGTGCCAATGTCATTTACCCTACGGACAAGGTCTTGCCACAGTGCAGCCCTCTCCTGCTAATTCTGGCTGGTGCGGGAAAACAGTATGTCATAATCCCGCACCAGGCTCTGGTGTATCTCTTCATCTTCTGCAGCAGAGTAGGCAGGGTTTCGCTGATGCGCCATGTCCCTGAAAGAGAACACAAACAGGATATTAGCAAACTATGTCAGCAATATATGGCACGCATACTATACATGATACTCAACTATAGTGATATACTACTACTCCCATATGTAGCACATGTGTGCCTCTTGGTGGATACACATGTACATGGCCAGATATCAGTGCTCAGCCAACACCTGTGCAACAATACCTGCCACATTCCATACAACATAGTACCAAGCCCCATCGGTCAGCACACTGAGACAGGTCCAATGCACAACCTCACTCTGGGGGTTCATACCAAGGTACTGTATGTGGAACGCCATCCACTAGTGTGATCTGGACACAAATTAATCAGCCTGGATATACATATCCCACCACCACCACCAGCACAGTAGACTACTTTGATATATATGTGTATAGACAGATTTTCACTTGTTAGGACTGACATGGTATCCATGCAGCCCACTGGGCCAGTGGAAGCCACAACCCACAATGCTGACCCCTTTGCGAATGCTTCCCACGGACATCCCAAAGAATGCATGGAACATGCACACACATTTCTAACCCAGACCCTATGCACAAAGGTTAAGCATCCTGTCTGGTGGACCCCAGCCAAAGGCAAATTGTATAATGATAGAAGGAGGCTACTGCAGGACAGAGCAGATTCACTTAAAGGGAAGGCATCTGTGGTCAGCAGTGGTAATAAGCTACAGTCTCTCATAACAACATCCACGGCCAACTCTGAGAGGGAAATGGCCACGGACACTATAGATAACCACAAGGCCTTCTTCAGTTATGTTAGACATATGGACCAAAAGCCTCAGATATGCTCTGAGTTACTACACACCTACTTAACATTCACTGAACCCACAGATATTGGCAACATTCTGGCAGACAGGTTCAGTGCAAATACCCCCCTCCCTCTCCCCCACACTTAGAAATACTTATCACAGCTGAATGTAACCTCCCTATCATCTCAGATGTCCAGGTGAGGGCCACCCTCAGCAAAGCAGAACACACAGCATCAATGTGACCTGCTGGTATCCCTGGATGTGTGCTACATGAACTCCAAGAGGAGATACAACCGCATATAAGACTGATATTTAACCTTGGCCGTACTACGGGATATGTACCTGAACACTGGCATACAGCAACAGTGGTCCCACTCCACTAAGGAGGCACCTCTACTGACCCTGGCAACTACAGCCCCATAAGCTTAACCAGCCTGGTCTGCAAAGCTATGGAATGATTCATTATGGGACGCATATACAGCGATATTGGGTACCTGCAGACACTTGATCCCACCCAGTTTGCCTTTGTGATGGGCTGATCCTGACTTTTGAACCTAGTTGACCTTTTCAAAACAGTCACTACAGCCATTGATGAGGGGAGAGCAGTCCATACAGCCTACCTGGACTTGCCTAAGGCCTTCAACACAGTACTCCACTCAGGCATCATAGACAAGCTCATCAGCTTACGTATTACTACATATGTCACATGATGGGTTGCACACTGGTTGAACTACAGAATCCATAATATCAATATTGCGGGAGCCATGTCAGACTCAAAGCCAGTCACATGTGGTATCCCACAGGGCTCTGTCCTAGGACCCCTCTTGTTTGGCATTTACTTCTCAGATGTGAAAGCAAACATGTGCGGGTTGTGGATGACAAAGTTCCCAGATGACTGCGAACTAAGCACCATAGTCGTTACACCAGCTGACACACAGATCCTACAGACAGGCCTCACTGAAATGGACAACTGGTGCCAGAATCCTGGCCTAACACTGAATGACATGTAATGTATAGTCATCCCCTTTGGGTGAAACTACGTGCACACAACTTATCACAAAGACATACCTATAGATACGGACCAATGACACATATGGAGGGTTCACAGTATGTAGACTATTAACTTGTTACTTTACATTACCTGTGTTTGTCGCAGCTGGTTGCGTTACCGTTACTATAGCTTCCTGCTGCTGCTAGCCCAGCTTGATACTGACACTGATGACAGCTTCAACTTAGTGTGTCTTACGTCTGTTTTTGTTTGTGTTCTTATTTTCTTTTTTCTTTTTTTTTTTTCTTTCTCTCTCTCTCTGTGCCTCCAGATGGTGCAATGAAAGTATTACATGTGTGGAGTGGGAGTACAGGATGCTTTTGTAGGTATCTGCATAAGTCCATGTGATGGCTTCTGCACCTATTGTAAGCCAGCATTTGCTAATTGCATGCAGCCAGTTGTGTACTGATTGCAGTTCCCACTGTGATTTCAGGACAGTGCTATAAAAGGGTATGTGAGATAGGCATTGCCCTTTCAGATTGTAAGGGCGGGGACCATGCTGGTATGCTGTGGACACTGTTCTGTGAGTGTAAAGGTTAGTATCTCTCTCATGATTCAAGCTGTGCTGTAGATTCACATTTCTCCATTCATCTCTCCTGTTTCCTGTACTAAGTGTGTATGTACACTGACACCTACAACTATATATATATATATATATATATATATATATATATATATATATATATAAATATACATACATTTATATATGTATAATAACTGACATTATTACCCACTAGCTACCAACTAGCATGGCTGTTTCTGTTCACACACTACTATTATAGAAATCCACTAGATTTGACAGTAAATATACATGACATGCTTTGTGTACTATACATCCTATATTCCCTTTACATTCATTCCAACTATTATATGATATATTTATTGTAGCACAATGTTCTTGTATAACAGTCATGGCTTAGTGGTAAGTCATGCAGACTACTGTTTCCAAGGTGCTGGGTTTGGGACTGATAGTGGGATTTTATTTTGCTTTTGAACTGACTACAGGACCTGTCAATCAGAGTGACTAAGGCACTTTTAAGCAGTTGTAACTGGGTTAGCGCTGGTTTGCGCGGAGCTCCCGCATGTGCACTGGTGTTCAGCTCTGCGCACACCTGCTTACAGCAACTTAACAGTGCTTACTCTGGCGCACACCCGCGCTATTTTCTTTGAAAGAAATGAAAATGGGGAGACAGGAAAGTGGTGAAAAAGGGGTCACAAAGAGGGTAAGACAGTAGGGAAACAAGCTTGGGTTTTGCAGGAGGGATGTAGGTAAGGCCCATAGCTGCCCATTTCTTCATCAGCAACAGCTGTGCATATGCTTGTAATTTGGTGTGACATTTGAAACCTTCCACCCCTGAGAGAGGTGTCAGGACAACAATAATACTTGTTGTACAGCCAATTGTAATTGATAGTTCCCATGTCCAGCAGGCGTGTGTGGAATGGGCAGCTATGTATGGGGCGTAATTTTTTTGTGGGTACAGAGTGCCCTTTTTTTATTTTTATTTTTCAGGTGAGAGTGGTATGTCAGGTAAAGGAAGTCGGTATAGCGGGGGAGGTAGGTTGGGTAGGTCAACAGACAAGACAAACAAGATGCATACAGGGGTGGTGTATGACACGTGTGGGGGGGGTTACACAATTGACGGGGACGGATGTTTGGATATCCAGAGCCCATGAGCCCACAGATGGCAACAGTGGAGCTGATATCCCCACACATGGACAGTTGCCACTGTTCCTTCACTGCCCAGGACAGGGCTGTGCTGGGGGCTGTGTAGGCCGGGCAACAGCATGCCCGTATGTTGTGCCACCTGTGCCTCAAGCTGGTGTAGGGGTCCAAGAACAGAGTCCTGGATCTCCCTATGCACCACAGTCTGGACGCTACGGAGGGTGAGTTGTGGTTCTCCTCCAGCCACACTTGCAGAGGGGGGACGGCCCCATTCCCTGCAGTGCTTCCACCCACAGGTGGCACAGGGCAACTGGAGGAGGGTCCAGACTGGGCACTAGTGCCAGGTGCACTCGCCAGCTGAGGTGGGAGAGGTGGGTCCGCTGGAACCCGCTTTCCCTTTCGTCCTATGTTTTGCATTATATCATGACAGTTTGGGTTAGTAACATACAATACCATCCGCAATTAGTTGTAACAGCATGGGTTAGTATTCCCATTAACCAAACACCCAGATATTCACACCATTGAACAGCGAGCATAACACATGCATAATTTGAACAGCAATACACAGTCCAACAACATGCAGGGTTGATTGATGGCAACAGGCCATCATGTTTGGATGTATGAACAGGGCAGATGCATCAACGTACATGCAAGTATGTATGACCCAACAGGACAAATGTCCAGGGGTGTTAATTGTGATTGCACATACTAATTTCACATGGAATGGATTATATGTGGTTATAGGGTAGGGTGAAGAAAATATAATTAACACCTTCAAATACCAATACATATGCTGTACATTTCTAATAGCTGCAGATATATACACACTACTGTTCTACCTACAGTTTCCTATGTGATAACTACTTCAAGTTGGTGATAGGACTGTTGCTGCTACATCAATATACATTTTATTGTTATTCATACACGTTCATATCTGGCTTTGTTCATCTACATCATCCTGCTACATTTGCTTTATATAGCTATAGACAACTGTGGATGTTTGGTATTTCAGACAATCATACTATCTGCATATTGCAGACTGAGAGCAACATATCCAGATTTTGGGATACACATTCCAGCTGCAGCAACATTTTGAACACATTTCACAGTTTGGTTCTGCTTGTCACATTCATTTCATTCTGTACTGACTGCAGTATACTTTATTCAGGGGTTATTACTACTTTATTGGTGGATTCATAACTCTTTCTCACACTCTCTCACATGTTTTAATTTTACTGTTCAGGATGGTTCTTACTTCTAGGCTTTATTGACATGTTTTACCTGTAGTTATTACAATCCTTTCCAGCAGTCTCACTTCTGTCATGTTTCAGTATTTCAACAGGGATATATTTCACACATGTGCTTTGCTCATCTTCTGCAGCTGTACTTTTCAGCCTGCTGCAGGTTGTGTACTATTATATTACAGGTGGGGCATCTTTATTTCAGACTTTATTTCAGACATTTTCATTTTTCTGTTTGGATTACAGACTGCAACACACTTTTGTAATCAAACAATACTTGCAAACACTCTTACACTGTTACTTGCACATTTTATTACTTAGTGACTACACTGCACTCTTTTGCTAACTGTCATACTTTTATATTTCTTTATAGTTACTGGGAGAGGATTACTGACCTGCCAGGTGGTGCAACCGCACCAGCCTATCGCCATAGGCTCTGCGGTTCGCAGAATGGACACCTGCAGCTGTAATAAAAATGAAGTAATATTGAAATACACATCTCCATAATATCAGCTAGTTTAATTTCTTACATACATAATTAAATGTAACTTACTCAGTAGTGGGGTCTTGGGCATTTGCCGGGCCTCCTGGATCCAAAGGTTCAATTGGTCCTGCTTATGTCTCTTCAGGTCCACATGGTTGTGACGAACCTGCTCCCCAGTCCTTGGAATCCCTGTGGCACTGGCGAGATCAAGAGCCAACCAGTCCCACGCCTCAGCCCTATATGCTCCCCACAGGACCTGGCCCTGCATGGGTTGGGACTCATGATTGTGGACTAGGAGCCAGACCATGTATCTGGACTCCTCAATGCCCCACCTCTGTGCTTGAAAGCAACTACCCTCACCTACTCCTGACATTCTGGCTGCAAGTTAGTTCTACAATCATTTATGCTGTGTATTCCTGCCTATGGGGCTTATATATGCCGTTTTTCCCGCACTTATCTGTGATTGGCCATTTTGGAATTGTATCAGCTTCACAAAACCTGCTTTGTCATGCTCCACTTTCTATTCATTCCTATATATTTGCTATTACTGCATTTCTAAGTACAGCTGTCATGGCTTAGTGGGTCAGTACCTTGACTATGGTGCATGGTATCCTGGGTTCGAACCTGGCCACTGCTTTTTATATTTTATGACTGTCTAGACAGGCTAGGGGGTGTGTCTGTGTAAAGGCAGTTTTGTTACAGCTTGCTCACCGTTGCCCGTTGGTTAGCTTGTTGGCGCGGTGCGCAGCTCCGCTCAAATGGGTTATGCTGGTTTACGCTTCATTTGGCTGTCAGCACGCATATTACGCTCAGCTCAGCTAAGGTCACACAGTTTCAGCATGTTAAACCACTGCTCACCTTTGGGCACTCATTTTACATCTGTTAAACCACTGCTCATTTACGGGCACTCATTTTGCACCTGTTAAACCACTGCTCACCTACGGGCAGATGCACTCACCTTGTTAAACTGTAGCTCAGCTATAGGCACAGCTGGCATTTTTTATTCTTTTGTTATCTCCCATTTTTTCAAAATAAATGGCCTATTTCATTAAATTTTACATAAAATATAATTTTATATGTGTACATATATGTCCGGGACTTATTTCGTGCTTCTTTCACTAAAAATAAAAATTGATGTTGTGGGGGCTCGAACCATGACTGTCTGCTTTTCAGCCGACGTCGCTACCGCTATGCTATTGCTTTTTGGCTTACTCTGCATAGTTAGTTCTTATATGCTTTTCCACTTACTGCTAACTGTGGCTGAGCTTCGGGTACGCCCGTGCAAACGAGCGCATTCACAGGCACACATCTTTACAGTTAAAAAAATATAACATGTTCATTTATATAATTTTATGTTCATAGTCTGTGGGGGCATGTATTGTGTTGTGTTTATTCACATTTCCATGTACTCTGTTGTGGGTGTTTACTTTGGGCACTTTTACTCTTCTGGGGGCATGTCCGCTTGCAGGGCTCGGCCTACGGACATGCCCCCTACTGTCTTCCACAGACCGTGTTAGCCTTAGGTGTGATTCAGCATGCCCTCATGCATATGCATGACATGCTGACGTCACACCGTTTAACTGCAGCCTCCGTGTAAGCCTTGTATCTCTTACATGGAGGCTTCATGAATCCTGCCCGTTGTAACACACCACCCCTGTCTATTATCTTGTCTGTCTTTTCCATCTTTCAAATGCCTCCTCATCTATCCAACTTACTTCCCCTACATGTACCAATGTCCCTTCCCCAACATTCCACTTTCACCTTGAAAAAAAAAAAAAAGGTACCTGTCCCAGGGAAAAAAATATCATCCCATACATAGTTGTCCATTTCGCACACATGTCCACTGGACACACATAATTTGTTGTCCTCACCCCTCTCTCTGGGATTGAGAGTTCAAAGTCATGTACAAGTTCTTTCAAAGTGCGCAGTTGTTGCTGTACAAGAAATGGAGAGCTATGGTTCTTTATTACACCCTTCCTGCACATCACTACCTTCCTTTTACTATGTTTTTCCTGCTGCTTGCACCCCATTTCACCACTTTCCTATCTCCCCTTTTTATTTTCTTTATATTTTTTAGTCAGTTGCTTCATGATGCACTGCATGACACTGCTTCACTAAGCTCAGCTAAATAGAACTATATTTGCTATATGTGTTTTTAAACCTGTCATACTTACAAAATAAACACTTGTCCCATACATCAACCCAAGACTATAACAACTGCAAACCACTGCATTAACCTGCCATGCCACCCATCTCTCAATTAAAACAGATGGTTTAAACAAAACATAGTAATTGCCAGTTACAGTCATTAAGCGTGTTTCAGTGGAGCTGTGCAAAGTGCTGCACAAACCTGATTAAAGCATAATGGAAAGAATGGGAGTGTACCTTGGACTCTGATGCAATAGTACACCACTAGAAGGCCAAAGACATAAAAATGAATGTAGGTAAGGCCTTCACATGTCCCTATAGCAAACCTATATGTGCGTATAGTGTCATGTCATGCACTGATATGCATTCATAGAGAATGTCAACACAACTACTGAAAATGAGGGCCACTAAACTAATGTCACAGTGCACCAGACAATCCTTCCAAAGTCACTGTGCAGATTATCACAGCTGCACAGCTAACATACATGTTGGCATTCCCTACTTGTAACAAGGACTGCCCTCTTACATGTTGAAAATTGCTTCCAGATTGTAACACATGGCCTGGCAGTTTCCCAAATGGTGCACATATTCTTATATTTATACCCCATCTTACTCAAGGACACACCAAACATGTTACTAAGTACTCTGTTGGTGATACCATTAACTGACATACTTACCTTAAACTCATGCCTAAATTGGAATGGAAAGGGTAGATTCACTCTGTCTCTGCCTCTACAACAAGGCTGACACAGCTCCCCATTACTCCTACAGCTTGTGGTCCTACAAAGTGTTCATGCTTTCTGCCTATGTCTATTACCTGCAGCAGGAGCTGCAGCCTGTAGCACACACATCTCTATGTAAAGGTTTCTGCTACAGATCTACCCTCTATGACAATGTAGTCTCCTCACTCCAGTAATGTCCAGCACAACATATCAGAAAGGGACCCTAATCTACATGAAGACCTTATATATTGTACAATGGTTGCATCTCAGTGGCTGATGATAGTGCCAATCAGCTGTTTTGACTGCAATTAGCATTTCAGATGCACAGATTAGTTGAGAGGCAATCACCTGATGATGAGAATCATGTTTAAATGACAAGATATGGGAAACCATTCTGTATGAGACTTTCCTCACACAGAGCATGCATTTGTGAAAACTTTACTATCACCACATAGCAACAGAGAAGTACTACACTCCATCAGGTATGTAACTAATTTTGTATACAACAGGATGCAGATGGGTGACTAGATATAAATAGGAATTACAACATTAAGCCTGGCTTAGACCTATGATAATGACATATAAGTAATCTCTTGCTGTCTTACACCTACACAGGATGTACAATACATCAAGGGGGCATTGTCATTTGTCATTGTGGCACACTGGTCTCGTTGGACTGTCCCTTTATAGTGGTTGTAACAGCACACTTCTATTTGTGTGGCACTGTTCTTATGACATATTATTGGGGGTTGCCATAGGGGACACACCACAGTAGACTTGAGTGTTGTGTGTATGATCATGCAGCAGTCTCTGTCATGCCACACATGGGAATACCTGACTATTGCTACTACCTCAGTTGTATCCATACACTTAGTATGTTTTTACACTGGAGTATGACGTGAGAGCAAGCAGTACATAGTACCAGACATTTTGTCCTTACTGTATCTCTACATAGTGTACTTCCATTATGTGATCATGTAATGTGTTTCCCTTTTGTTGTCTTTCAGGAATCATATACCGTAGGTGCCCTGCACCCTTCTCTGATGCAGAAAATAAAATTATACTGGAAGGACTAAGGCAATATCATCACATCCTATTGTACGGAGAGAGGCAAAACAGGGAACAGCAGGCTGCATTGTGGGCAGACCTTGTCTGTGATGTGAATGACATAGGCCATCAGGGTAGGACATATGAGCAGGTTCAACACAATGCAACAGGCCTGGTCAAGGGCAGCGGATGTAGCCAGAGATCATGCCATCACCATTGGTGGGCCTGTAGTGGAACAACCACTCTCAGCCACTGAGGAATTCCTGGTGAACCTAGGCACACACAACTCCCAGGTATCCATCATACCATACATCGTGGAAGTGGGTACCACAGTTTCCACAGCAGAGGACCATGCAGGTAGACTTACTGTTATCAGCATTGTAATACTGTAGCAGTCAGTGTGTCAGGCTGTACATACTTTTACATGAGTGTCAGGTCTTTGTTCTTTGGCGGGATTAACCTCAGTTGTACCCTCATACTCAGAATGTGAACAATACAAGTAACACAGTAGCTACTGTAAATGTGAGATATATGGAGATGCTTTGGTACTGACATTACCTCACCCTAAACTTTTCATAGGTCCATCAGGTATTAACCAAGCCCATGGTCCTGCTTCTGATAAGGAACATTTATATTCCATTAAAGTTAAGGACCAGAATAATGTCCTATTTAAACATATGTTTGCATGTAAACAGAGCAGAATTTTTTTATTTTCCAGTCTGGAACAGGTACCTCAGGATATTAGAGGGTGTAATCACAGGAGTGTAGTTGAACTAAATGAAATACTTTGGCAGTGACAGTTGAGAGCAGATAAGCCTCCTGGTTTAAATGAGGCAGTTACTCTAAAATGCCTTTTAAAGCACACAAGGTTACAAGGAAAATAAATTAGGCAGTGAAACGTGTATTTCAATATATTTGTTAAGATAGGCATACTGGGTTTTTATGTGTTGTTTTATCAAGTATAGCTTCATACTGATTAATTAAAAGGTACATTTTACTGGTCAAGTTTTACTTGATTTACTTGAAGTGATTGTTGTGTCTATCTTGTTCTGAGGAAGTCTTTTTTGGATGAAAATGGAGAAGAACAATGTTTGACTGCTAATCCAATTGTGGGTCTTTGTTATTATGATTGGACCGCACATTATCTGTGCTGGAATGTGTGGTTGGAATTGAGCGTCGGACTCATGGAAGGAGTTCAGCAACCCCATCTGCTGACAGTCCATGTGGTCGTGCACAATCACACTCCCATAGTGGCAGAATATCCAGTGCTACAGAGGCGAGTGTGTTGTCCACACCATGACATGGCAGGTTATGAGCTCATGCTCCTGGGCATTCCTGAGGGGTACATGGTCACAACAGATGCAGTAGCCATCGGGTACTATGACCACTTCTGACCTTAGGCATGGAGGTGCCAGTGCAACTCACTCCTGGCAGAGCCAGTTCCCATGTTCAGGGTCGGTGAACTGTCAACTTTACCATGTATGGTCCAAAGCTGTCCAACACACACACACACACACACACACACACACACACACACACACACACACACACACACACACACACACACACACACACACACACACACACACACACACACACACACACACACACACACACACACACACACACACACATGTAGGGCTTGCACTGAGCTTGACTGTGCACATGCACACACTCATACACTACTGTCAAATGCAGGTCACCTACAGACACACACGGCACCTTTCCATTGTTCATCTTACCTGCTTCCTTTCCTGACTCACACACATGCTGTCAACCTTTTTGGTCAGCCTAGGCCTCACTCACCCTCACACAACACCCTGTGCAAGTGATGATACCTGTGCCACATTGCCAAATAGCAAAACTGAGCTATGACAGCTCCAAATAAAGGATGCATCCAGTTGAAGAAGCATGCCAATGGCCAAATATAAGGATATTGGCATTTTTATCCATTGCAAAATAATAAAAAATATTTTTTTCCCTGATCTCTGATGTTTAAGTGTAGCGCAGTGCCGTGCAAACGTGTGGCGCTCTAAAAACGAGAAAAAAAATAAAGCCAAAATAGGTATTTTATTCACAATATTCATCTGCCATGCAGGTGAATGGCAGGCTGAAGACAACATGACTACTGAGTAGTGGTTGCTAAGGGGGGAAGCTCAGTCTGAGAGATGTAACCAAGCATTAGTAGGCAATCCTATGCAAATGAGTATAAGGATAGTGAATCCCAATTTTCCCTGCCATGTGAACCATGTCCCTAGAGTGTAAGAGTAGGATTAGGGGAGTAACAGAGTAGAAGATAGGTGACATCATGAGGAGATATGTATCAAAGACTGTAAGCTTATTGGAGCAGAGTGGCATGTGTTTGCTGTGAGTTTATTAGGACTGGAAGAGACGTGTCTACAGTTGTCTAAACTGAAACCCAGAAACCAAAGGTGTACACCGTGGCTATCACTAAAGTTTCTTGCAAAGCTGTTTACACTGTGTGCACACCTGTAAACCCGTCTAAGCCTGTGTGCATGTGTGTGCACCCGTGTAAGCCTGTGTAAGGCTATCTATGCCTGTGTGTGTGGATGTGCACCCGCCTAAGCCTGTGTAAGCCTGTGTGCGTGTGTTTGCGCTTGTTTGCGCGGCACTGCCCCCTGTGTGTGGAAACAGAAAGGGAAAAGGAAGGAAAAGAAGCAGTAGGAAGTTAACCAAGGAGAACTAGCAGAGCTGCCAGGTGAAATCAATGAGAATCAGCCAATTACACAGGCAGGACACTAGCCCAGCCCAGCCCAGCACTTAAAACTCTGCAAACAACATTCCCCCATGGTTTTCTCAGAAACACTGCAACACTGCAGTCTACAAAGAGAAGTGAAAACTTAAAAAGCTTAACTGAGACAAAAAATGTTAGGGGCTGCCATTGCTATTATAAGGCAACATGTGCAAGATGCTGAGGGTGGTGCCATTGCGAATGCTGCTGAGCCACCCACAGTGAGGAGACGGAGAAGAGTGTACAGACCCAGGGTAACCTACCAGGGGCTACATGAGCTGGAGATAGTGGAGTGCTATAGAGTGGACAGAGAGCTCCTGCAGCAAATTGTTGAGATGTGCAGGCCATGCCTCACATACAGAACCAACAGAGGGGAACCCATCCCAGTGGAAACCAAGGTATGTGTTGGCCTAAGAATACTAGCAACAGGTACCTTCCAGAGACCAACTGGTGATATGATGGGGATTTCACAGAAATCAGCATCCAGGGTACAACACCAGTTCCTGAATGCCATGTCAGCACATGTTGGTGATCATGTATGTTTCCCCAATTCCCATGAGGTATTGGCCAGCAATATGCGTCTCTTCCAGCAAATAGCGGAATACCCTGAGGTAGTGGGTGCAATTGACTGCACGCACATACACATCAAAGCACCAGCTGGTGAGCGGGGTAGGGCCTACATCAACCGCAAGGGCTTCCACTCCATCAACTGCCAGGTCATGTGCGATGCCCAGGGCATAATACTGAATGTGTGTGCTAGCTGCCCTGGAAGCTACCACAATTCCCATATCTGGCATCTGACACAGTTATACCAGACATTTGCCAATGGGGACATCCCTGATGGTCACCTAGTGGGGGATGCTGGATACGCACTGGAGCCGTGGCTGATGACACCCATCAGAAATGCACGCACACCTGAACAAGAACTCCATAATGAGGCACACACACAAACACAAAATGTAATCGAGCGTGTGTTTGGGATGCTCAAGTCACGGTTCTGGTGCCTGGACACATCTGGTGGAGTCTTGCAGTACTCACCAACTACATGTACCCAAATTGTCATGGTATGTGCCATGCTACACAACATGATCCTGCAAAAACAGCTGCAGCAGGAAAAGCATGGGGCAAGGCCAAACAGCCCCCCCCCCACCATTGCCAAAGGCCTGCACAGGCACAGCGTGACTCGGAGGAGGAACAACCTGAGCCTGCCCGAGTAGGCAGAAGGAGGCATGCCCAGTATGCCTTGGCCTTGGCAAAGAGGCAATGCACAGCACATACACTGGCTCAGTAGGAACCCTGGAAATGATACCTCTCTCTGACTCGCACACAAAATAAAAGGGATGCCTAACTTGACACTACCTGTTTCCAAACATGTATAGGGAGCGTAGTATGTGCATCTGACATAGGCAGCCCTGAAGCACCACCTGAGGCATGATTGCCATGTTTTAAGCAATATAAAGCAGTGTTAAGCAGCTTTTACCAATAATTAGTATATGTAAACAAAATTGCCCAATCTAACTAGCACAACGTCGGGCAACATTGAGCAATGTTGGTCAAGGTTGGGCAAAGTTGAGCAAAGTCAAGTAAACATGCTCATATTTGCTTTACTGTTCCTTAAGCAGTCTGGTCTGTCCAGCATGAAAATAAAAAGCAGTGACAGGGTTTGAACCCAGGATACTGTGCACTATAGTCACAGTACTGAACCACTAAGCCATGATAGCATTGTGGTAACACCACCACAGCAGGACAATTGTACCCTAATGCAAACACAAAGAAATGTTGTATCATGCCCCTAAAGAGGCATGTGGGTAACCTCCCCCACAGGCCTATGCAGACAGAGAACATCAGGCCAGGCGGTGTGATGTGGGTTGTGTAGGCTATGAAGTCGCAATCTAATATACGTGACATTGGACGCTAGGATCTGTAGCACAGTAGTCTGCCTAAAGCCAGTACGATAGGCAACAGTACAGACTGAAATAGTGTACTGTACATAGCAGTGCAGACATAGCAAATGTGTATAAGTGTCAGGTGAAACCCTCATCCTATGTACACCCACAGTAACAATCAGGTGTGCCCCCGGGTAGAAATGTACAAAGAATAGCTGCCCCCCCCCTGTATGTAGAAATGTTGATAAGTCTATGCAAAGTGTCTCATGGAAGCCCTGCAGGCACAGCATGATCCCTGTTAATCTATGACACAAAGGTGAGCCCTGCTGTAAAAATACAACTTGATTTTCCATACACATATAGTATAAATGTCTATACTGGGCATGCTCACACACTCAAACAAATGTAGTGGATTTCATTCAGCATCACACTGAAAGGTCATACTGGACATGCTCACACACTTAGGCTAAATATGGATGTGATAATAAGGGATCTATGGACAAATATGGATAGTCATCTCTACTTCCAGAAGCACATTCACAAAGTGGTCTGAAAATCATGCTATGTGTTCACACAAACTGCCAAGGTCTGTGCCTGTAGGTCAAAGGAGGTTCCCACTACTCAGCAGTCATCAGACCCATCAGAGAGTACCACAACACACTTGCGATGAATCTGACTAGGCACGTGCAGCAGCCAGAAAGACCACTGAAGTACCTTAACAAGAGGAATAATGGCCTCAAATAGTTGCCCCATGCAACAAGACTGACTGTAACCCAATCTGTACTCTGTTGCATACTGTATACTCAGGAGATCTCTGCCCAACAGACAGGTCCATGTCATGGTTACACTCAGATCTTTTCTGAGTTACAGCTCAATGGCACTAAATGTACAGAGCCAACTGATATTGCCAACATCCTGGCAGATAGGATCAGTGTTAACTTTACCCCCTTCTCACCCATGAAAGAGCACATCTCTATAATGGAAGACTGCAAGGTTGCTGTCATCACAGCTGCACATGTAAAAAACACTCTCCAAAGCCAGTATAACAGCAGCCATGGGACCAGATAACTTCCCAGGCTGTGTAGTATCTACTTCCCTGAAGTAAACATTAACATGGAAAGTCTGTGGCTACTGAAGTTTCCAGAGGACTGCAAACTAGGAGCCATTATTGTAAACACTAAAGATGTGGACATCCTACAAAAGGGCCTCACTAAGACAGATGGCGGTTGTCAAAGCCATGGGCTCTAGCTCAATGCCAAAAGGTGCATTGCCATCCCCTTTGTTAAAAACTCTGTAGCCAAGACTACAACATAGGTGGTAGTATACTTCACACTGAAAGTGTGACAAGAGACCTTGGGTCACAGGTGGACAGTGGACACAACTGTGATAATCACATTCCCACAGTAGTCAGGAAACCCTCCTATGTGGCACACCTCATCACAAAATGTGTCTCATGCAGAATAGAAGAGGACATTGTTCCCCTCTACTCATCACTCACTAGAACTATAATAGAGTACAACACCACTTTTGCTATGTACTTCACAAGACAATTACAACTGGAAAGCCAGCAGCAATACCTCACAAAGAGCATTAGTGGCCTGAAATACATGCCATACACAGACCATCTCAAAATTCTCCATCCGTACTCCCTTGCATATTGCCTACTCAGAGGTGTTCACTGCCTAACATACAAAGTTATGTCAAACACAGAGCTGTTGGACATGCTCCACGTAAAACACTCACAATCCCTCTGACCTTCGGACCCCAAACCACGAGTGAAATACAAAAGGAAGGGGTGTACCCATTTACCTTATGGATACCCACACCTTCAGGTTAGTGGAACAGCATGAAGCCTTGGAGACCTTCCCTCGGGTCTCCACTGAAAAAGGGTAATTCTTACCCAGCTGGACCAACCCGGTTAACAAATGCAAATAAATAAATAATAATAAATAACTAACATTGAGCAAAGCTGCTCATCAGATTGTAGCCTGCTACAGATCATGTACCTTGTCTCAGTATTCTGGAGAACAGTGGAAAATATAAAGGTCCTATCAAACATCATTATATGAGGAGATTACAACAAACCAAACATTGAGTTGGAGAATTACTCATGTACAACGTCCTTTGCCCAATGTTTCCTAGAGTTTAAAAACTCTAATACCCTGGAACAGGTGGTCACCACGCCCACTAGAGGTGATAACATACTGGACAAGATCATCACCAACACGGGGTACCAGTGTTCCACAACAGAGAAAAACACCTCGTTGGTAATATCAGATCATTAAGTAATCACACTGGATATCCACATCCCACCCCCCCACACCCAGTCAATGAAACCACTGTGAAGACATTTTCAAAAGCAAACTGCACACTTCCCAAGACCAAAGTGGAATGTTCCAAAGACCTCTTGCTATAGGATAATGGTATACAATCAGCAGAATCATTTACAAGTGCATCCTATGAGCATCTACAGGGATGCATGGAATGAGACATCACAAATAAAAAAAAAAACAAAAGGAAGAGCCAGCAAAACCAAACACAATGAAAAACAATTTATTGTAAATACTAAGGACAGCAAAGAAGTGCACAAACCGGTTTTGGCTGGTATTAACAAACACAGCCTTCTTCAGTGTGAAACAAGTTTACTTCAAGCATGCCTTTATATAGACTGCAAATACATCTGATTGGTTATGTCTAAAACTTGTCATTCAAACCGGGTGGGAAAAGCCCACCCTACTTCACAATCCATTTTTTCTCCTTTGAATTAAGCAATGCATGCCAACCTGTTTTATTGGATTTTTTACCCTTGATAATGTCAATAATTGTAAACTTAAAGGATGCTGAGGGATGTGATACTTGATGTTTATACAGAGCGTTGTTGATCCTGCCTTTTTTAATGTTACTGATATGCTCAGAAATTCTTAATCTGAGAGGTCTGGATGTTTGACCAATGTAAAACGCTCCACATGAGCATGTAGCCAAATAAATTAGCCAATCTGAACTGCAATTGGCAAAAAACGTTATCTCATAAACATTGGAGGAGTTTCTACTGGTGAATTATTTGCTTTTTGATACTTTACTACAGTTTGTACAATGACACAGGGAAAACAACCCATGAGCATAGACCCTGTAAGTGTGGTTTGAATTGGTTCAGGCTTATCCACAGTATGTCCATGTTTGTAGTGACTGAATGTGCTACCCAGATTTCTACCTTTCCTGAACGAGAAAGAACATCTATTGGGAATAATGGGAGATAGGTCAGTGTCGTATAGTAATAAATTCCAATGTCTTTGTATGCTCTGGATCAGGTTATCTGAATTTCGACCATATGTGGTAGTGAATCTAAGAGGTAGATTCAAAGAACTCTGGTTAGACTTATAACTTAATAGGTCTGTCCTATCCATGTAACCCACTTGGTGTATGGCATCAAAGACATGGCCAATTTTGTAATCCCTATTCTTAAATCTGTGAATGAGATCTTTACTGTGTTCACTATAAGACGTGTTATCAGAACAAATGCGGTTAAGTCTGACAAATTGTGATTTAGGAATATTTTTGCATATGTGTGGGGGATGAAAACTACTGGCATGTAAAATAGTGTTATATTCAGGATGTTTTCTGAATATCTGGGTATTTGTTAATACCAGCCGAAACCGGTTTGTGCACTTCTTTGCTGTCCTTAGTATTTACAATAAATTGTTTTTCATTGGGTTTGGTTTTGCTGGCATTTCCTTTTGTTTTTTGTATCATGCCTTCTTGAGCCGTGCAATTGCTTACGTGCAAACTATTTTTTTATAACATCACAAATAAAACCAAGATGCACTCCTCCAAAAATAGGACAACAATCAGGTGGTTGTTGCCCATAAATAAGCTAGACAACAGAAGGAGGAAACAAACACATGACAGAGCCAACTTCACTAAAGGAAAGGCATCACTGATCATTATTAGGAAGAAACAATGATAGCTCATAAAATAATCCAAGGACAGTTTCTAAAGACAAATAGCCAAGGAATGTAAGAATAACAACCACAAAGCCTTCGGTAGCTATACCAGGCATGTAGGTGTCAACTTCCAAATATGCTGTCAGCTACTGAAAAATGGAAAGAAATACACTGAACCAACTTTCATTGCCCACATCCAGGGGGACAAGTTCAGTGTAAACTCTCCCTCATCACCCCCAAAAGGGCCTGTGTCCATCACAGAAGGATGCAGAGCCCCAGATGTCATGGACATGCAGGTAAAGACAGCCCTCTCCAAAGCTAAGAACACAGCATCAATGGAACTGGATGGTGCCCCAGGCTGCATCTTACACTAGGCCCAAAAGGAACTACACCCTCACCTACATTCACTGTCCAGACTCAAGTGTACCACAGGCTATGTACCCAAAGAATGGCATACACTAACAGTCATCCAGTTCCACAAAGGGGTGCCACAACAGAACCTGGAAACCATTGCCCAATATGTCTACTCAGCCTGGTCTACAGAGCTATTGAGCAAATTGTCATGGAACCCATAAACTGAGACATTGGAGACCTCCAGACACTGGACTCTACACAACTTCGCCTTGTTAAAGGCAGATCCTGGCTCCTAAACCTAGTTGACTTATTTCAAACAGTTACCAAGGACATAGATGGAAGTGAAAGTAGTCCACACAGCCCACTTGGACCTTACTAAGGACTTTCTACACCATTCCCCACTCTGTCATCATGGACAAGTGTACCAGCTTGAATATTAACAGCTACGTCACAGGATGGGTGGCCAAGTGGCTCAAAGATCAAACACACATGTTCAGAGTTGCGGGTGCCATGTCCAACTCTAAGCCAGTCACAAATGACATTCCACAGGTCTTGGTCCTGGGACCCCACCTGTTCAGTAGATACTGCTCACACGGGAGGTGTATGGCTGAATAGGTTTGCAGATGACTGGTAACTGTGGTCCATAATCAACTGTACAACTAACACAGACATCCTTCAGAAGTGTCTTACAGAGACAGATACCTGGTGTCAAAACAATGCCCTCAAGCTGGATGTCAAAGAATGCATAGTCATCCCCTTTGGGTAAAACAAAGTGCACACAAATTACCACATAGGTGGCAATCCAGTATGTACGGAGAAAGTCATTATGGCCCTGGGGATACAGGTAAATAGTAAACTTCCCTTTGATGATCAAATGGCCAAAGTGTTTACACATTCCTTCTATGTAGCTCACCTAATGTCACCTAATGTAACCCACTTTGTATAGACTGATGATGTCACCATCCTACAAATATACCTGTGGAAAAAAAAAGCTCTCAGTAATGCGTATAGCACGTCATGTTAATGTGTACTCCTATAATATCATAAAGTGGTTAGATAGGGGTTTGAATCCTGCACTTGCCAAATGTGTGTTTGTGTGTAATTACCTTAGAGAGGCGCAACCTTTTCATAGAATAGTAGAACACCTTACAAGTGGTATACTTATCTTTGTCAAGTCTGATGATGTCACCATCCTACAAATATACCTGTGGAAAAGATACCTCCCAGTAATGTGTATAGCGCGTCATGTTAATGCATACTCCTGTAGTGTCATGAAGTAATTCGATAGGGGTCTGAATCCTGCACTTGACAACTGTGTGCATTTGTGTGTAATTACATTGGAGAGAAGCCACCTTTTTGTAGAGTAGTAGAACACCTCACAAGTGGTATACTTATCTTTGTCAAGTCTGATGATGTCACCATCCTACAAATATACCTGTGGAAAAAAGATCACCCAGTAATTTGTAGAGCATGTGGTGTTAATGCATACTCCTCTAGTATCAAGGCATAGTTAGGTAGAGATTTGAATCTTGCACTTGGCAAATGTTTGTGTGTGGTCTCCTTGAGGAGGTGCAACCATTCTGGAGAGTAGTAAAACACCTTAAAAGTGGTGTACTAATCTTTGTTAAGTCTGATGATGTCACCATCCTACAAATATACCTGTGGAAAATAAATTTCCCAATAATGTGTATAGCATGTCGTGTTCATGTGTATTCTTCTAGTATCATGAATTAATTAAGTAGGGGTTTGAATCCTGCACTGGGTGAGTGTGTGTGCTCTATGTGTGTGACACTGTTGGTCAATGTGTTGCGGGTTTTGCTTTTACTACTGTAAGACATATCAGTATGCATTGCACATGTGAGGTAGCTGTGTGGCAAATACATATATGTACATGTTACCTCAATTATTGCATGTGTGGGAATCCTGCTTTCTCCAAGAACACAGCTGTCATCCTTGCCAGATTGTGTTGCTGCTTCCCAGACCTTAGGTCACATCTGTATGTTTGTGACAAGGCCAGCCATTGCAGTGATCTTTGGCCTAGGTCATCCGTATCACACACACTCATTACGATTTCTATTGAATTGTGTGAGTGAGGGTTTATGGCCAAGGTATATGTCAGACCTGTTCAAATGCAGCAAAGTCTGTCAATGATGACTATTCATTATAGGTGTACAACAACCTTTGTGGATATGCATGCAGACCCCTTATTGCTTATGTGATCCACCAAGGGATTTCAAAATACCTTTGGAAATGTGATTATCAAAGGAGAGAAGATGTAACACTTGGTTGCATGTACACATCGGTACCTGTTCATCATGTTGGTGGCTACTACCTATGTGGTAAGGTGGGGATACTATGTTCCGTAAAGGTGGATGACTATGCTTAGTTTGGCTTATAGCTTTACAGCATGGGTTTGACAACAGGTATCTGTCTGTATGATGCCCTTGTGGAGGATGTGTGTGTCATCTGGAGAATGCATTATAGGCCACAGTATGCATTACCAGACGTGGATGGACATATCCCTATTGTGATTGCTTGTACCTAAGAGAGCTATATGCCAAACAGGAGTGGTCTCAGTAATGGGTGCAGGTGAATACCACTGGTTACTAGCATAGTATAGTACCTGAAGGATCCAAATGTTGCTGTGTGTCCTACATCTGTGTATCAGTTGTCAAGACATCATCTAACGATTGGTTATGGTCAGGCTGTTGAAGTTATGTATACTACCAGAATGCAAATCAATTACAGATAGTAGCAGTATCAGCCACAGCACAGTGTCAAACCATGTCATACACACATGTGTAGTCAGGTTCCGAAATGTGTGTAGTACAATACATACTGGCCACCAATAGAAACTATGGAGTGTTACTGTGTAATACAGAGCATGTCACCCTGCATATGTGTCCACTATGCACATACATGCAGACAGTGCACCTCCACCATGTTCACAAATGTACACCTGCAAATCTGTGCTACACACATCCCACACATACTGTCCACTCTCTAACACATGCTGCCAATACTACACATATTAGCCAAGTGGCACGTGGGTGGACAATACACTATTGGAACTAACCCTGGTATAAACAATACTACATTGACAATCATAGCTTTAATGCATCATGCCTGCTCAGCTACACCTTCAAGCATATCATTACACTCTACTGCTGACAACATGCTAACATTGCTATACTGCTATAAAGTCACCCTGTGCATCAGCACCATGGTAGCCTGTTCCTGCATCAATGTTACAGATGACAGGAGGTGGCACAGGTTTCATCATATGCACAGGGTGTGTTGTTGGTTTGCCAGAGGCCTACAGTGAGCCATCCAATCGACATGTATGTATGTGTGTGTGTGTGTGTGTGTGTGTGTGTGTGTGTGTGTGTGTGTGTGTGTGTGTGTGTGTGTGTGTGTGTGTGTGTGTGTATGTGTGTGAGGGGCAAGAGTACTGCTATGGGCCAATGTTGATGTAATGTGTGCAGGTGTGTATTAGCCCTAGGTGTCTGGTTTATGTGTGTGTGTGTCTGCATGCATACAGTTCCACCATGTGGCTGCCATATACGGGTATTTGTAGGACAGCCACAGACTGTACCTGCCAGGCTTTACAGATCACCATCTCTGGCCATGGATACGGTACCTGTGCCTGGCAGGGGTGCTAATGACACTGTCAGGTACTAAGCCAGACTTGGTACTATCCCCAGAGGTAGATGGATGTACACTGGACCCAGGTCCCTGCTGGGACTATCCAGAGCCACGTGCACATGGTCTTCTAGGACGTTCTATGGACAGCCCACCCCCAACATTGCTGGGGCTGGTACTGTATATGTCTACATCAATGACTCAACCACCCCACACTGTCCTGACACATGGACATGACATTGCAGAGGACATCTAATGTCTCTCCCCAACATCTATCAGTGACCTCGGTGTAATTACGGATGGCACCTGCTAGGTCATGGATACTGTCAATTACGGCGGTATGTGCCCTCTGTGCCCTTAGTCCATGTCTGGTGTACTGTTCCATACGTGCCTGTGCCTCCATGACCACCTGGAACATGTGTGAGGTTGTAAGACCTGTGGCACATCTGCCAGTGGCATGATGAGCAATAGTGCTCCGACGAGAACCCCTGGACATCTGCCTATGTGGTACCCTTCCAGACATCTGGGTATGGCTGCTGTGTCGGGATGCATGGGCCATGGATACCACACTGTCCCAGACAATGCCAACTGTATGCTGTCCCTCAGCTAAGGGCATTGGTGATGGATGTACTGGCAGTATGACTGTGTGCATGGATGGGGTGGACACTTGTGTATTGTTGATTTTTGGCCCAACGACAGACCCTGGCAAACATGCCTGTGCCTCAACACACCTATCATCATTATCACTATTTTGATCAGTGACATTAGTTTCCCTGCTGCAGTGAACCAGCCCAAAGTCAGCACCTGTGACAGGAAGACAGGAAACACACTTTATGACCTGTACATGATGTCGGCACACATGCACACATGCACACACACATGCACACATGCACACATGAATACATGCACACATGCACACATGCACACATGAACACATGCACACATGCACACATGCACACATGCACATATGAACACGTGAACACACGCACACATGCACACAAATGCACTCCTCACTAAAACAGACACACACACACACACACACACACACACACACACACACACACACACACACACACACACACACACACCAGCAGCAATCCAGAACATACTCAATAGCGGGTGATGGTGGGGTACAGTATCTCAAGGCAAACAGTTATATCACACTTGTCAGCATGCAGGACGTGTGTTTCTCAACAGCATGCAGTGCGGGTGTAGACAGCCCTTGCTAATAACAGTATACATGGCTTTGATGCATGTGTGTTGTTGTTTAGTGATTGGCCTCACCCTGGAATGCAATGTGTACATGGACACAACATTGCTGTGCAAGTATTAAAAGCTCTGCACCTGTTCTGTGCACCATCACTCACAGGTATACATACCATGGCTGGATGTGTATCTGTGTGTCACATAGATATCCATTTCTGATTAGAGCGTCTGTGTCTTTAGCAGATAATGTTGGACACAGGTTTAGCACATGCATGCTATGTATACGCACAGGATGTGTGGTGCATGTATACCTGATGGAATACCATTGCTCAACATAGCCATTGTACAGTGATTATGTTGAGTGTAGGACATATTGTGGACATGCCAGTGCCAGACATGACATGGCATGCTACAACACAACTGCAACATTAAACATCACACATACACAGCGTGTGTCATGTGACCTATACATCAATAGCATTACAAGACATATATGTGTCACTTTGTCCAAAAGGTGATTGCTATGCATATTGTGTATAGGTGCATATGTTTGCACACACACAACACTGAGGTGCATAGCAGTTAATGCTATGTGTAGTACTGTGGTCACTGTAATTGGATGGGGTGTACTACCATGAGCCATCATCATGCAGCATCATGTGGTCACTCAAGGCTACTAATGTGTGCCAGACTGGCACATGCCATGCTGTACTGGAACTGCAGTACCATGGCTACATTCACCATTTCACAGCCAGTTGTTACATGGGTTTGTAACGTGCCCAATAGGGGGCATTGCCTAACATGAATGTGTTATGTGTTGAAGAGTGTCGCACAGCCACATGAGAGGCATCTACCCCTCAGGTATATTATGTGTGCTGTGTGGATGGCATTTGGGATACTGTAGTGTGACCTTACAGCGGGTGTCTGAATACACCATGTGTAGCATGTTAACGTGTACTGCATATGACAAAGTTGTGTATGTTGTGTGCATGTGTATCGACTCTGCCTATCCAATGTCCACTACAGTGTTGCCACAATTGTATGTGTTTTAGGCACCTACCCACGTTACTGGGATGTGCATAGTCTCACAGCAAACATGCACAGCATGCATTATGCGTAGGTGTGTTACGTGTCACCTATGACATGCAATTTAATTAGCAATATTAAATGTAGAACACGCTCACTAGCATGGGTCTGCTGCCTTGCTGTCACACCAGAGGGACCTACAAGGATATGAGACACTTTGTCAGTGGTAACAACTGTGGCATTGCTACTGTGTGTTTGCAATCTTACAGTAGTACAACGGTTGACAGTCACAGGCCTACAGATTATATTCCTAATTATTAGTATTTCACAACACTAGGCACCACATCTTCTAACTACACAGTACACATCTCACATAAGCATGCTCTACCAATAGAGGTAACAGTAGTCTACAGCTATGCCATGTTACCTGCACGCTCCGTGTCAACTTGCTGAGTGGCTCCGGCCTCCATGATGATACATGTTACTTGTTATTGTTGTTGGCCAGGAGCCACCTGGCTCAGGAGCAGCTCCTCCACTCTGGTGAGGGGGGGATGGATGGCTACTCCCCACCTGTGGCAAGCTGTTGTCTGAGGATATCAGATGCACGCTGTCGGACATGTCTAATTAAATCACTGCAGTGATGGCGTATCTGCTCATATGTCCGGTTATGCATGCCTATGTCATTTACCCTACGGACAAGATCTTGCCACAGAGCAGTCCGCTCATGCTGGTCCTGGCTGGTGCTGGAGAACAGCAGGGCATAGTGCTGCACCAAGCTTGTCGTTATCTGTTCCTCCTCTGCCGTGCTATAGGCGGGATTATGATGGTGGGCCATGACCTTAGAAGACAATGAAACAATATGTGTGAGCAAGTCATGTGGCACACGTAACATTCTAAAGTACAGATATCAATTAACTGCTATATATAGCAACCTATTGGCTGTCAGAGGATACGCACTTTCAATACCGCATATCAGTTCTTAACCCACAACTGCCTGACAGTGCCTGGCACACTCTATATTCCTCATTGATGAGATCAGACCATAAACTAATCTCAATGGAGATCCACATCCCGCCCCCACCCCCAACAAAAAAGACCACAGTGAAGAACTTCTCAAAAGCCAACTTCTCACTTCTTAAGACTGGTGTGGTATCCTTCAAGGCCCCTGAGCCATTGGAAACCACAACCCATGCTGCTGAATCCCTTACAAATGCTTTCTACAAGCACCTCCAGGATTGCATGGATCAAGCAATCCCAAATAAAATCAAGACCCTTTCCACCAAAGGCAAGCGCCTGAGCTAGTGGACCCCAGCCATAAACAAACTTTACAACAAGAGGAGAAAGCTACTACAAGATAGAGCAAAATCCCTAAAAGGGAAGACATTTCTGATCAATACTAGTAAAAAACTACGATCACTCATAAAATCATCCAAGGCCAACCTTGAGAGAAAAATCGCCAAGGACTCAAAAGACAATCATAAGGCCTTCTTTAGCTATGTTAGAAATCTGGGTGGAAACTCCCAGATATGCTCAGAATTAGTCCAAAATGATACAAAAGCACTGAACCCATAGACATTGCAAACATACTGGCAGACAGGTTCAGTGCAAATTTCTCCCCCCCCCCCAAAAGGAGAAATATCTATCCCAGCAGAGTGTAGCCTCCCAATCATCTCAAATGCCCAGGTGAGAGCTGCTCTCTCTAAAGCTAAAAACACAGCATCAATGGGACTGGATGGTGTCCCCGGCTGTGTGCTACACGAACTCAATGAGGAACTAAACCCACACATAAGGCTTCTGTTTAATCTTAGCCTTACCACAGGATACGTACCCAAAGAGTGGCGTATGGCAACTGTGATCCCACTCCACAAAGGCGGTGCTTCTACAGACCCTGGTAATTACCGCCCCATAAGCTTAACAAGCCTGGTCTGCAAAGCTATGGAGAGGATCATAATGGAACTCATAAATAAAGACATAGGGGACCTGCAGACATTGGATCCTACCCAATTCGGCTTTGTCAAGGGCAGATCATGCCTCTTGAACTTGGTCAATTTTTTTGAAACAGTCACCAAGGCCATTGATGAGGGTAAGGCAGTTCACACAGCCTACCTTGACCTTGCAAAAGCTTTCGACACAATACCCCACTCGGGTATCATAGAAAAGCTCACCAGCTTAAATGTAAACCCATATGTCACAAGATGGGTTGCAAACTGGCTCAAGGACAGAACCCATTGGGTTAGAGTTGCTGGTGCCATGTCAGACTCCAAGCCGGTCACAAGCGGTGTCCCACAGGGCTCAGTCCTGGGCCTCCTCTTGTTCGGCATCTACTTTTCAGAAGTGCAGGCAAACATAGGAGGATTGTGGCTGACAAAGTTTGCAGATGAATGCAAACTGGGCGCCATAGTTGAAAATCCATCAGACACAGATATCCTTCAGAGAGGTCTCATAGAAATGGATAACTGGTGCCAGAGCCATGGCCTTAAGCTAAACGCCAAAAAATGTATAGTCATACCCTTTGGTAAAAACAAGGTAACCCCAAGTTACCACATAGGTGGCAATCCATTAAGCACAGAAGAGGTTATCAGGGACCTGGGGACCCAAGTTGACAGTAACCTTTCTTTTGACACTCACATTGCCAAAGTGGTTAGGAGGACCTTCTACATTGCACACCTGATTATGAAGGGATTCACATCCATATCAAGGGAGGTCATTGTTCCCCTGTACTCTTCACTTATCAGACCTATGATTGAGTACAATGCCCCATTCGGAATGTATCTTACCCGACACCTGCAGCAATTGGAAAGACCCCAAAAGTTCCTCACCAAAAGGATAAAGGGGCTCAAAAATATGCCATATGCTGCCTGACTGAAGAAACTCCAGCTCTATTCAGTCGCATACCATCTGCTCAGAGGTGACCTGTGCCTGACATACAAGGCCATGTCCAACCCGGAATTAATGGACATGCTCCACCTCAAAAAATCCAAATCCACCAGAGCCACAAGAGCAAGAGACTTAAACCTCAACACGGATATAAATAGGACATGCTGGAGGGACAGATTCATCACCCAGAGACTCCCTATGCTGTGGAACAGAATCCCGGGTCCATGTAAGACAGAGCACCTTGCTGGCTCTGTTCAAGAGGAATCTTGACCAGTGGATGGGAGATCGTAGGTTTACCCTGGGGATCATCTCTGTATCACTGCTGGACAGAGGCACGGCAAACTAATGGGTATAGTATTCTTCAACCTAAGGGGTGGTGAAAGCCACACAACTCTGGCTAGGCTTATAAATGCCCTAGGGCAGATAGCCTAGTATGAACCTATGAACCTATAAACCATGTTTTGCACAGCAACAAAGATAAACCAGTATGTAAGACTATACAAAAGTACATGGCACACTGTATGCAACACAATGCACCACCTAGCCACAGGAGGTATATATCAAGCTAATGCATCAAGAAATATGTAATCCATTGCAATGATTGTAAAGTCCAGTTACAGTATTACCAGTATACCACACTAGTCGTTGATGGCAAACCCCTGCCTAACATATGTGCACATTCATTAATATAGGTGGCATACTGCTGTACTAGACTATACATGTTGCTAGATATGCACTTATAGCCTGTAACACACATATGACCGAGGCCACGGTACAGGCATACCCACACACACATCAGACATACATACCAGACACAAAGGTATGGCAACCCAGATGACCTTTACCTGTGTACCTTACAGTACTGTGTGTCAGTAGTTACAAAACCTTATGCCTGAGGTGTGTAATCTGTGAGGACTACATGGAACACACAAAACAGTGGTTCCAAGAAATGTGGACATACACCATAATGTGCTGTTTAGGCATACAGCTTCAGGTAGTACTACAGTTAATACAGGAGTTGGATTCACCAGCAGTAACACTCAATAAGCATATATGTACTGCTTTAGCCTACAATGGGACACCCCAGTCGTCAACAAGGCATTACGTCAGACCATATGGCATACTGCTTTTTCTGCCTAGCAATTGTATACACATCTTTTGCTGGGATCACAGCTAGGACACATAATACCATGACAGAAACAGTTTCCCACTAAGCTATCACACATATACAGAACTCTGACACATTCACCAAAACATTTACCATCACACTCAGTCAACCTCACATAGCAATTATTGCAACAAGTACATGTGGGTGTGTATCGCTTCATAGGTAGGTAATAGGCTATTGGCAGTAGGGCCTATAGAAGTCGAGCCATACACTACCCTGGCCTTTGACACACAGGTAATTACATTTCACGTGGCCCTGTCAAGCAAAGCCACAGAGGTGATTGCCTTGGTGTATTCCCTATCGCTCATACAATCTTCAGGATTATTTATGATGATTGATAATTAGGAGCTTTGTTTGCTACGGATAGGTGGTTTGTTCCAGAGTATGGGATGTCTCTGAGATAGGAATCTATCCCTCCAGCAAGTGCTGTTTATTGTGGTCAAAATGTTTAGGTCCCTAGAGCATGTAGCTCATAGGGATTGTGATCTGTTTATGTGGAGCATGTCCAACAGCTCTGGGTTTGACATATCTTAGTATGTTAGGCAGAGGTCACCTCTGGGTAGGTGGTATGTGACACAGTCTAGTTGTGGGTTTGTGAGACGGTCTGCATAGGGCATCTGTTTGAGGCCGGTATTACTCTTTGTGAGGTATGTATGTCTCATTTCCAGTTGCTGTAGATGTCTTGTGAGGTACATACCACATGGGGCATTTTACTCTATAATGAGCTTTATGTGTGATGAGTAGAGGGGAACACTGACCTATATTTCCCTGGATGACACACCTTTTGTGATGATGTGTGCCATGTAGACAGATGACATGACTAGTGTGGCACTGTGATCATCAGAGGGGAGACTACTGTCCACCTGTGTCCCATGGTCTCTTATCACACCGTCAGTGTTAAGTAGACTACCACCTATGTGGTAGTTAATGGGTATAGAGTTTTTGCAAGAAGGGATGCCAATGCAGTGTCAACATTGAGCTTGACTCCATGGCTCGGTCACCAGGCATCTGTTGCAGTAAATATGACCCTGTCTCTCTCTCTCTGTATATATATATATATATATATATATATATATATATATATATATATATATATATACACACACACACACACACACACACACACACACACACACACACATACATATAAACATCCATTGGTGTACATATAGAGATACATATAGGCACATATACAGTCCACCTTTCATGGTGGGGATATCAATTATGCGAAGGTTGTGAGGTATACAGTTATGTCATAATATTGCACAGTGTTGTGCGGAATGCATTGAAGGTGCTCTCAGCCCATGTAGCTTTAGCAGGCCTCACTGGCTGCAACACTGCAGACCTGACGAATCATACCCACAATGTTTAACCACCATATGTCATATACCAGCACTGTATGCTGTCTTGTTTGCCACACACTACAACCTACCTAGAAATATGCACATAACAACCTTCAACAACATATATATGTCCACCCTTCACAAACAGTTGCAGTATGTCCCTTGCTCTATGCACATGTACAGATGCTAATATATCTGACACAGACAGATCTCTCCGTATGTGTGTGCCATACACACACAAGGTACACACTATTGTAAGTTTGTGTAATTCACGGCTGACCTGTTGGGCCTTGCTGCAACATGAACAGGTGTCACATGTGAGCACACAGTAATATTAGAGGGTGTATATATAGCTGCAAATGCTAGGTTAGCATACTAGCCTGGTACAGCTGTTGCCAATGCTAAGCTACACGTTAATATGACTATCATGCATTTGTTACTCTGTCACATCCATGTTTATAAAACCATATGCGCTACTACCCTAAACAGACATTGTAAACACTACTGTACAGAACACAGATAACATGGATCAGATGTTTGACATTTAATGCTGAACTACATATGTCACAGTCGTATCCCACTACACACAGCTACACACTCATTTTTCCATGCCAGTAGTTATGCAGGGCATCTGTGCATTGATACATACTGCTGCCACATATGGATGATTCAAACTATGTAGAGTACTCTTCATAAACATCTACTACATGCCAGTAAATACATAGCTGTTACATACCTTTCCTTTGTATGTGTTCATATTTCTTGGTTCAGTGTCTTTTGTAATTGATGTTCTTTTTTATATCTTAATTTTTTTCAAGATATATTTGTTTTTCAATATACTTTTTTTCAATATATTTATTTTTCAATATTTATTTTTATTTTTCAATATATTTTTTTCTTTTTTCAATATATTTTTTCAATATATTTTGTTTTTCAATATATTTTTTTATATATATTTTTCTTTTTCAATATATTATTTTGTTTTCAATATATTCTTTTTTTTATCTTTTTTTCAATATATTACTTTTTCTTTCAATATATTTTTTTAATCTTTTTTCTTTTTTCTGTTGCTGCTGTTGTCTGCATCTGCATCTGCGTCTGCCTCTGGTCTCTCTCTCTCTCTCCCTCCGTACCTGCAATGAAATGATTGTATGTGTGGACAGCAAGTACAGATTGATTTTATAGGTATCTGCACATGTGCATGTGATGGCCTCTGCACCAATTGGTGGCCACCATTTGGCATTTGCATGCAGCCTGCTGTGTAGTACTTGCAGTACTCACTGTCATAGCAACCCAATGCTATAAATTGCTAAGTCAGGTAGGCGTAGCCCTTTCAGCTTTCCAAAGTGGGGACCATGCTTGTTTGCTGTGGACATCTCTGTGTTAGAAGGTTGGTATACTTCTTATAACTGATGCTAGGGGTGTAGCCAGTGATGTTGTACTCAGACCTGAATGTTGCCACTTCCAGTACACAGTTGACAGTGTAGAATTGTACTCACCCCTACAAATGCTAACACAAGATACATGGGAGTATGTAGTTTATTTTCTACTTATACAATTATCTGCCATACATAATTAGTTATTGAGATGTTTTATTTGGCACATGAACTCTTTGGGAACTGCTATACTGTGGATATTAATGTACTCACTTCTGCACAGTTTGTGCTTTTTCTTTTGTTGACATTATCACAGGATGCTCATGAAAACTGGACAATTCCAGTACTGAGTATGCCTACCTACATCCTTGCTGGACCCTGAACACAGGTATTTTCTACGTTTGGGTGGGGATTGTCCTGCTATGATACTGTGTGGGGGTTGTAAAATGCTGCTGTAATGTTATTTACTGCTAGAATGGCTGGTTCTGTTATCACAGTCATGTAATGCAATTCCACAACAACTGCTGGTAAAGTTCCACAGAACAGGTTTTGTGTTATGGCATTCCTATCTTTCCTTTACATTCACTCATTCTGATGCATGATATATATATTTCAGTAACAACCTGCTGTATATCTACTGTGGCTTAGTGGTACTTCATGCAGGCTATTGTGTCCAAGGTCTGGTGTTCGAGACTGGCAGTGGTGTTTTATTTTGCTGCTGAGCAGAACAAGGGCCCTCACATGCAGGTTGACTAAGGCACATTTAAGCAGTTGTAATGGGTTTGCGTGGGTTTGCGCAACACTTAGCAATATTTAGCTAAGCGCACACATGCACACACTCGTGCAAACACACTAACGACTGCTTAAAAGTGCTTACTCCCACTAATTCCCGCGCTAATTTCTTTGAAAGAAAAGAAAATGGGGAGATAGGAAAGTGGTGAAAAGGGGGCACAAACAGGGAAAGACAGTAGGGAAAACAGATAGGGATGTGCAGGACAGGTGTAGGGAAGGTCCATAGCTGCCCATTTCTTTAACAGTAACAGCTGTGCATATACTAGAAATTTGGAGAGAATTTTGAAGCCTTCAACCACTAAGAGAGGGGTGTGGACAACAAAGTATGTTGTACTGCCAATTAAATTTCAGTTTATGTGTCTAGCAGACATGTGTGCAAAATGGGCAGCTATGTATGGGGCATATTTTTTTTGTGGGAGCAGATTGCCCATTTTTTTTTCAGGTGAGAGTGGAATGTGGGGTAGGGGAAGTAGGTATATTTGGGGAGGTAGGTTGGGGAGGTACACAGACAAGACAAACAAGATGCATACAGGGCGGAATATGACACATGGCGTGGGTGAACACCATTGCCGGGGAAGGATGTTTGGAAATTGCAAGCACATGAGCCCACAGATGGCAACAGTGGAATTGAGATCCCCACCCATGGGCAGTCACCACTGCACCTTCACAGCCAAGAGGGTGGCTGCACTGGGGGCTGCGTAGGAGGGGTAGGCTCACCCGTGAGTCACGCCACACTTGCCTCGAGCTGGAGTAGAGGATCAGAGACCGAACACTGGATCTCCCTATGCACCACAGCCCGGACCATTCGGATGGTGATAGGTGCCCCTCCTCTGGCCACGCTTGCATGGGGGGATGAGCCCCATCCCCTGCAGCACTTCCACCCAAAGGTGGCACAGAGCCAACGGAGGAGCAGGTCCCGGGCTGGACACCGGACCTGCTGGTGCCAGGTGCCATTGCCAGCTGAGGTGGGACAGGTGGGTATGCTGGGACCGGCCTTCCCATATGTTCTATGTTTAGTAGGATTTAATGACAATATGGGTTGGTAACAGCCAACAGCATTCCAAATTAGTTGTAGCAGCATGCAGTAATATTCCCATTAACCCAACACACCAGAGTTCCAACAGTTGAACAGCAAGCATAACACATGCATATATAGAACAACAGTGGACATTCCAACAGCAAACAGGATTGATAGGTGGCAACAGACCACCAAGATTGTGGTGTTTGAACAGGGCACATGCATCAAAGTAAATGCAGATATTTATAAAACAATAGGACGTATGTCCCAACAAATGTTTTGAGATTATACATACCCATTGAGTTGTGGAATTGCATTGTTTATGCACGTAGAGTAGAGTGTAAAAAGATACCTCCATTAACATCTTATATGTACTTATAGTTTATACTACATTCCTATTGACTGCAGGTGTATATCCCCTACATGTATTATTACACTAGGCAAAGTGCATTAAGTTGTGAAATGGGTTTGGCTAGTTCCTCATATACCTGACCTGTATCTGACATACAAACTGTCCAGGATGCAGATGTTACTGCTACTTATTTATATATTTTATTTATATTTATATATCTACATATCTGGATGTATTCAGATGACATTATCAGTTATATTTCTACAGCCCCCTACTTTTCTAGCAGCACACTGACATTTCTGGGGAATACATTAACAAGCTACTCGTGTACCAGATTTACCTATGCATGCCAGCCATTAACCAACAGTTGAGGACTGTATATATGCTTCACAGCTACTGGCACTCCCTTCATCCACTTTATATGGGTCTGGCCAAGTGTGGTTGACAGCGCTTAATACAACAGTACTATTTATATAATGCAAGAGTACAACAACATTTCGAAGTAAGTGACACAGACACAGTCCAGGAATTATACCTTTATTAATTACATTACACACTTTTCTAGAGGCTGTCTCATTTATTTGATATTACAGTGCATGCAGAAGACTTATTCAAGATGTATTATACCTTTATTAATGGGTTACAACACTCTTTTCCAGGCTCTCTCACTTATTTTATTTTAGCCTTAGCAGCCTATCTGCATAGGCTTGCTGATTCGCAGCATGGACACCTGCAGCTTTGAAGTAAATGAAAGGATATTGAGACATACCTGTCCATAATATAGACTACAATAGCAAGTCTTACATACTCCATTCCATGGCTACCTACTCAGTAGTGGGGCATTTTCGTTCCCATGGGCCTCCTGTATCCATTGGTTCAGTTGGTCCTGCTTCCGTCTCTTTAGGTCTGCGTAGTGGTGTCTGACCTGCTCACCAGTCCAAGGACGCCTGTGGCACTGGTAAGATCATGTGCTAGATGGTTCCAGGCTTCCGCTTTGTACTCAGTGCCTTAGAACTGGCCCTGCAGGAGTCTTGCATCATGATGATGGACGAGGAGCCAAACCATCACTTTTGACTCCTCAATGCCCCACCGTTGCGCTCAAAAATGAGATCCCTCTCCAACACCGGCCATTCTGACTGCAGATGGGAGCTGCAACCAGTTATGGCAATTATTCCTGCCTATGGAGCTTAAATATGCCTCATTTCCCACACTTATTTGTGATTGGCCGGTTTTGAAAAATCTCAGCTGAGTGCACACCTGCTTAGCACTGAGTAAACTTTAATTAATATGTATATGTATGTTGACAGTGCATGAACAGCAAAAACTGTCATGGCTTAGAGGTTCAGTGGTGTGATTATGGTGCACAGTATCCCGGATTCAAGGCCTGTTAGTGCTTTTTATTTTACTACTGGCGAGACCAGCTAGGAGGTGTGGCTGTGTTTAGCCAACTTTGCTCAACTTTGTCCAACGTTGCTCTACGTTGCCCGACATTGCCCGATGATGCGGTAGTTAGCGCGGTGTGCAGCTCCGCACAAACATGTTTTGTTTGCACTATTTGGCGTGGTGCACAACTACACGCAAAGCCATTGTGCTAGTTAAAGCAGTGCTTATCTATGGGCAATTATTCTTAAATGTGCTTAATACTGGTAAAAGTTGCTTAGCAGTGCTTCACATTGCTTAAGATAGGTTACTTATGCATTCATTAGTATGCATGACCGTTTCACCTTCTTATATATATTTAAAATATCGTTCACTACTACATAAGCCATTTCAATGCATTTTAATAAAATTTAAAAGGTAAATGTCAGGAATTATTTTTATGCACAGATGTCCTACAGAAAATAGAAAGTGGAGTGGTGGGACTCAAACCGGGAATACCTTCTCTTTGTGCAAAGGCTCTACCACTATGTTATTGAGCTTAATTTGCATATAAGTGGCTTATTATCCTCTTCGATGTCTCATCTGCTTACTGTAGCTAAGCAATGGGCACACCCATGCACACACGTGCAAATACGGGCAGCTATATCGGGTATAATAAAAAAAAATTGTTTTACATTTTATTTCATTTGTACAGGGGTTTTGAATCTGGAGGAGTGTAGTGTTGGGGATATGCACATTTGAGCGGACTCGCTCATATCTGTTGACATTTACAGATTTAGGCACTTGCAGGGGCATGGATATTTGGACTGCTCGTCTGTCTGACACGCTCCCTGCACTCGTGCACGCTCCATGTTAGCCTTAGAGTTGACTCAGCACGCCCTCATGAATATGTATGGCACGCTGACATCATACTCTTAGGCTGCCGTTTCCGTGTAAGACTTATTTAGTCTTACACGGAGGATTACTGAATCCCGGCCAAAGTCTTTTATGATGTAACTAGGCCTCACTAGAGCATAAACTGTGTAAGGTAAAGAGAAGTTATTTGATATAACAGCGTGAATCAAGTGTATCAATTGGAGTATCTGACATTATTTGTTGAATACTATTACAAAAATGATTGACAAACCTTTTAACAATAATGGTGTCATCAGATAGAGTTAAGGGGTGAGTTCAACATTATTATTATTATTATTATTATTATTATTATTATTATTATTATTATTATTTTAACATGTTTTTCTTCTTAAGAGAAATAATAGGACTTTTTAGAACTTTAAAGCTCACCAGTTAAATGTAGATTTATTGCTATGGTATATGAGACATAGGTGATCTCTGGTAAACATTAGCTGCATTATTTCTGTTGTGATTCAAGGCAGCAAGCAGCATTAAGAACCGAATGCACCTTCTGTGAAGTGGAACAGGCACATTTCTGGTTAGCAGAAAATATTAGTTAAAGAAGAAGAATCCTACATCTAGGGGACATTATTTAGCAGAGATTAGACTATCATGCAATGCTGAGTTGAAGGTAACTGTATTAGAATATTTCATAGTTTGTGAAATGTTAGAAATCTTGAAACGTTTACTAGTTTCTAAATGACAAAATGGGTAGTTGATTCCATCACTTATTAAACTCACCATAATGCCAATGACCTGAATATTTTTAGACAGCTGATATGGGCCCAGTCAAGGGCCCAACCTATAATGTTTGGCCATCAAAAGACTGCATGATTCCACAACAGGATAATTTAAGAGGAACCACATAAATGGGTTGTTGCGTAGCTGGATCCATAATTTGTAGGGTCTTGTCAAGTCAGTGCTAAAGTCTTTTACAATGATAACTCTAAACCTTTCCAGTGATATAGCCCTTTTAACACTTCATTGTTAATAATTTCATCTTTAACTGAGGGGACATAAATGCATACTATGGTTAGAAAAGGGCAGTGCAATGGTTAAATTATAGTTTTAACGTTTCATTTCTTAAGAGAAATAATACATTTATTTAGTTTTAAAAATAGAATTCTTAACCTTATTTCTTACAACTTTAAAAATAACCAGTTTGATGCAGATCTTTGTATTTTTTTTTTTAATCTTTCATGTTAAACTGACTTGTCCCACCTCTCTGTATACTTTCTATTTTCCCTAACTGCCCTCCTTAACTCACTCACAAGTCATGTTGTCTACTTCAGCTTCCCTTGCAAGACTGCACCCTGTACTAATAATGGACAGTGGCAGCTCCTAAATGTTTTATCCTTATGCCTGGGGACCCTCAAATTATCTATTGTATGATCCTATTCTCATTAGGAGTAGCATATCATTATCGACTATGGGATGGTTAAGACCAATCTAACAACAAATGAGATAGGTTATTTCAAACACAAAAAGCAAAATTGACTAGGCTTACTATGGCCCACCAAGGGCAGCTAGTCTATTACCTAAGAACCTATGAACCTATAACTTCTTTTCACTCCTCATAAATCATCTGATTGTAGTTATTATTTGTTGCCTCTTGTGATGCAAATAAATGTGATATGTCAGCAGGATTATTTCTGATGGTTCGTAGAGTTGATATGGGTCTGCTGGTTTCATATTGGTAAAACTTGAGGGTTTTTCCAGTGAACTGCATCATTCTGAAGGTATGAGCAGAATGGTGCATTTATGACTTGTTACGACAGCTTACTGTAGAGAGCACAGACTACTACCCATGCAGTTAATAGTGGCAGGTGAACTGAGGTTGATTTGAAAGCTGGTTGTTAACCAGCATGTACCTATTCTGTGAGTGGTTAACTCACATATTTAAGACTACCGAGCTTAGTCAATTTAGTGACTTTGAGGCTTGAAAATGGTTTCATTTACAGACATGTCCTTCTTGCTGAAGAATACAGTGGTGAGGTTCAGTAAGTAAAACCATTTAGAATGCAAAAATAAAAAACAAAAGGGCATTTCAGTAACATTGGTGGAAGCTCTGGTGAAAACTGGACATGAGCAAAATGTGAAGCTCAGTCTGTGACTTTCAGAATTCACAATGGATCTCATACCTATTTTGTAGTCTGATCTGTTTACCACCATTTCTCTGAGCTTTATTTATTCTACCTTTCTGAGATCATGGCTCAGCAGAGTCTGTTTTAAATTAATCTATTCACTCAGGTATTAGATGAATACATAAGTCTTAACACACCCAAAAAGAAAAATCATTATCCCTGACTTGGTCCTTATCAGTGTAGATGAGACGTGTGGGGAATGAAGAGTAGATGTAAGGTAATTGGAAACAAATACTGATTATGATATAGATTGATTCCCAGTCCACAGGCAAGGATGGGAAAGGCAAAAGTGATGAAAGTGTAGAATGTCAAGATGAGAGGACCAACCTGCTGAGAAGTGCAGTGTTAAGGAATACAGGAGAGAAAATTAAGTGATAACAGTACATATATTTTCAGGCTAGGGATTTAAAGAAGCAAACATATGGAGAATAAATGGCTTTATGAGGAGCAAAAAAAAATATGGGAAACTGAAGTGGACAGCATGGCTAAAGGGGGAGTTAAGGAGTGCAGTAAGGAGAATAGAAGGTAAACAGAGAGGTGGGATAAAGAGATTAAAACGTTGTCAGTTTAGCAAAAAAACGTTAAATACTGCAAAGATTTGCTAAGAGACTTTATCCTGTATTGCAGGGCTTGATTCTCTCAGTCTCCATTTACCTAGTCTGTGTCTTTGCAGAAACATGTTGCCAGACAGCACTGCTAGGTCAGCCTGGAAAGTGAAACTCATCATACTGTCTTTAACTAATTAACAAAAAGTTTGAAGGGTCAAAGAAATAGTTAGCTAAGGTTATTAATGTAGTCATGACAGTCTTAAAAAAGACTAGCTGGAGAAATAAAAGATAGGTATAAGAAATGATTCAAGTATGAAGAGGAATGGCATAAACCTGGACTTAAGTTGGATTAGTGGAAAATACAGCAGTGCTTGAAGAGTCAGGAAAACTTGATAATATAATGAACAACTGCTATGTTTCATGATCTGTAAAAGGAAAGGGGGCACAGGTTATTAGTATGGCCATAACTCTCAACTTCTGAGCATGGAAATTCTAAACAAAACCAAAAGTAATTGGTGGGGGGCATTAAGCAGAAATCTGGACAGTTTTGTGGTACCATAGATAATATGCAATAATAAGGACTGAGTGAAACTTAGGGAGCTCCTTAGAAAAAAATGCAGAAGAAAGAGGTTGAGGCATTCTCAAGGAAGGTAACACAAGGACCAGAGGGACCCGACATCAGGTACTGCAAAACTGGCACTTAAACTGCCTAGACCATGTGCATATTTCTTCTGAGAAAGTAGAGATATGACAGAAGACTACATGTTATCAACAACATGGATCACATGGAGTTGATGCCTCTCAGACAATGTTGATTAATTTATATGCATGAGCCATCTCCAGGAGTGGCACAAAGAACCCAGTCAATATCGTATCTGTATATTCAAAGGGATCTTTGAAATATGAGTAGGTCATCTTCATACCTGAGTTAAACAAAGAACACAGTGGATATAATGTCTGAATATTCTATGGGATCTTTGACATTTGAGTGTGTCATCTCCAGGGCTGACACAAAAGAACCCAGTGGATACAATATATGAATATTTAATTAAATTGTTGATCCTGTACCTCAATGGAAGATATTTGGATAGGGGAGAGAGAGACTCAAAATGGTGAGTCAGCTAAGGATTTATTTCACTAATAAAAGGCAGATGAAAGACATTAAGGCTAAAACCTGATGAAAAAGCTAATGTGATGTGTTGTGCCATTTAATTCAGTACTGGGGCACATCCAGTTTAGGATACTCTTGCCAGACATTACACCTCTGCTACAATGTAAGAATAACCTGCTTGTTAATGATAATGAATCAAAGATACATTGTCTTAGGCATGTTAATGGGACAAAAATGCTTAACTTTCCAAAATAAATTATTTTAGGAATGTTTTATAGTTCATCATTGAGAAGTTTGAAGGAGAGGTTTATACTAGTGCTCTGAATAATATGTATGCGAATGTTTCACTGTATGAGAATAGATTGAGACAGACCAAACAGCGTAAGCTGCAGAGAAACTTTACAGATTTTAGCCTAGGGCATGTATTTACATGGCCACGGTATACTGCTAATTCTACTGAGTCTGATATACAAAGATACACTTGAGTGGAAAACACAGAAGTTCTTACAGTTATATATTGAATATGCCTTTGCTGGTTTTGGTTGCTAAGATGCAGGAGGTGTGTCAGAGCAGCAGCTCCTTGCAACCCATGATGTCTCAGGTGGTTTCTGAGATTAGTGTAACTCTCTTACCTAATCAACAAGCTAACAATCAGGTTTTGCAGGGAGCAAGACCTAAACAACTTATTCCACTGACCCTGGATCATTTTTTACCACTACCGGTAAAGCAGAACACACAGAGGAACAACAACACTCGATAAGTCGAGGAAGAAGAAAAAGGAAGTTTTCAGGGGAGAAAATAACCTCGAACAGGAGGCAGAAACAGTGAATGAACTTGTAGTTAATTTATCTGACTACCATCTGAGTGAAGCTGAAACAACCATGTTAAATAAGGGTCTAACTTTTATAACCTCTGCATGCAATGAAGTGAACTGCTGACAGATTTGAGACTGGTCGGAATATAGCATTGAAACTGTGTTTTAAGATATGATAAAAAATATGAAAGGACTAAATTATACAAAAAATCCCCTTTGCACCTGTCATACCTAATCATGTGGAGATGTTTTTTAGAGCCTGTAAGAAGGAAATTTGTGATAGTTTTTATGTGAACAACAGAGGTTCTTTTCATAACCTCATATTAAATGAGAGATGTGCTTTACGATCTTTACAGAATAATCAAGCATTAAGTATAAAACCTGCAGATAAGGGAGGGGCTGTGGTCATCATGAACAAATGTGATTATACTCAGTCTATGCAAGAAATGTTGAATGAGACACATACTTATATGTTAATAACTCATGTTCAATATTTAAACATTGTTAAAAGTATTAAAGACATTTTATATGATTTGCTGATGTGTAGACAGATTGATGAGAAATTATACAGTTTTTTTACTGTGGATTATCCAAGAATAGCGTATATCGAAGGGGTACCAAAAATACACAAGTCCCTACATAAACCGCCCTTAAGGCCCATTGTAGATGGAGGTGGTTGGGTTGAACCCCTTTCAATTTATGTAGAGAGTAAGTTGGGACCTTTAGTTAGAAAGATTCCCACTATTTTGAAGGACAAATCTCAATTTTTGAAAGACCTAAGGGAGTTTAATGAAAGGTCTGAACTGGGTATCTGTTATATGGTTACCCTGGATTTACAAAGTTTATTTACCTGCATACCTAATGTGTATGGTATAGATGCAGTAAGAGATGTGATGAGAGAAATGGGGGATAACAGTACCAATGATATTTTAGTTTGCACATTATTAGACCTAATACTATCAAATAATGTTCTTATGTATGAAAATATGATCTATCTACAGAAGTGGGGGGGTTGCCATGGGTATCCCCTGTGCAAATTCATATGTGAATCTGGTAGTTTATCATTGGGAGAAGGAATATCTATACAATAGTGCCAATAATACACATATAAGAATGTATAGGCACTTTGTTGATGATACTTTTATGTTGTGGGATGGAGGGTTACTCCTATTGTTTCTCTTCATTAGATACCTGGAGTCTACAACGGATTTTCTGAGGTTCACAGTATCTCTTTCCTTTGAGTGCACTGATTTCCTGTATGTCTCTATATAGAGAGACAGACTAGGAAGTATTAATACCAAGTTGTTCTGTAAAATATGCTGGAAAAATAGTCTTTTAGATCCTAATAGTATGCATCCTGGGTATGTGTTTCTGAACATTATTAAAGGACAAATGAATAGAACTAAGAATATATGTAGTGTGCATACTGATAGGGAAAAGGAATTTGAATATTTACAACGGTTATTTATAGAAAGGGGTTATAAGGAAACTATCTTCTAAGATATTAAGAATAGGACCCTTCAAAGTGGTAATAAAGTTAATTCCACAGACATAGCTCATAGAATAGCTATAGCTGCAAAGAGGAATAGAGTAGGCTTCATTACAAAATACGCCAGTGACAACAACAAAGTATGTAATATAATCAAGGAAAACTGGCATTTTTTGACAATTGATAGAGAAATGGAGAATATTATAGGGGAAGTCCCTAGTTTTGCATACAAGCATAAATGTAATTTGAAGCAGTTATTATGCAAGGATCGACAAAAGAATGTTATGCTTATGCATAAACTAGGAACATATCCTTGTAAAAATTGTAGGATGTGTGAACATATATCTACAAGCCAGGAGTTCAAACATCCAGTCTTACCTTTTATTTTTCACCCCATACTGTATGCCACTTATAATACAACTAATATAGTTTATATGGCAGAGTGCAAAGGATGCAGGTTTTTTTTATACAGGCAAAACACAGAAACATCTTAGGGATAGAATATACCAACATATGTATGACGTGAGAAATAATAATAAATTAAATGCCTTGGCCAAATATATTATGGAATTTCCTACACATAAATTTGGATTTAGAGTTCTACAAATTGTTGTCAGTAATAAAAGGGGGGGTAATCTTAATAATCATGTAGAACATGTTGAATTAAACTGTATTTTGAAACTGCAAGCTCATATATACCCAGGATTAAATAACTATGTATGTATTAAACTCGAGCTAGAAGCTTGTCTCCTTTAAATGAATGCAATGTTGAATATTGAGTAATTGACTTATTTTATTTTTTAATTGATTTTTTTTAATTGATGAATTTTGACTATAAAATGAGTATGTGCTTTTGTATTTTTACTGAAGACTTGAGAAAGCGTAGGTGTTCTATGTGAAAGCGCTTGTCTGAATTAAATTTGTTTTTTATCCATGGTGGTCATCTGGAGTTTTTATTTCAATGTTTAATAATTCTGACTTCTTTTGAGTGAATCTGGAATCTTTTTGAGTCTCCTTGTTGACTGGCTATTACTTGGGTTTTGTCTTGGTTTATTGTTTGTTTAGACCCGAGGTTTTCTCTCTCTCTCTTCATTTCAGTACAGCAATAACTTCCCCCATTATTACTCTTTATTCAGACAATATTATTCTCCATTGAGCAAGGTCCACCAGTACCACATTACAAACAGTTTTACAAAATGACTTTGATGCTTTACATTTCTGGCTGTTAACTAGAAAAAATAGCTTTGCTAAAAGTGCAGTCATGGCTTTTGGAACATACTAAAAGATACCTTCTCCTTTACCTTTTAGCATTTATGGTCTCCAGAACATGGCTTTAAATACAGTCCAACAATATAAATACCTCACTATGAAGTCTATGGTATCTTTCCGCCCCATAATGAAATTGTGATAAAATGGTAATAACCAAGCTTAAGGGGGGGCATGGTCAGCATGTGAACTGAGTGGCAGCATCTTTCTTCAGCTCTGTCCTTAAAATCTATTTCTGGCAGGAAAAATTAAAAAATATTGATCATGGACAGTTCAACTTTGCTGGAATATTACAACTAATGGTATAAGAAGTCTACATTGAAAATATTTTTCATTTTCTACTACTAATCCTGTCAAAAACATGTAGAGAAAGTATCAAGACCAGAGAAAAGATGAGTTTCACAAAAAAATACTATGTCTGACCAAACAATGAAGAAGGATTTACAGTCATTATTAACAACAATGCAGGACTTGTTACTGAAATTTGATAAAATGAATAAGAAACTGGATACTTTTGAGGAGAATAGCGAAAAGCAAATCCAGCAACTACAGGAATTGACAAAAACAACAGAACACGAAGATACAAAATATAGAAGAAACATTAAATGAAGTAGAAAGTAAATTTTCAGATTATGAAAATATATTGACCCACTAAATGGACAACATATTTCACTAAGGAACAAAACTGAAAGTCTAGAAAATAGATCGAAATGCAACAATCTCCAGATTTATGGAATACCAGAAAAGACTGAGGGTAGTAATATGGTGAACTTTCTTAATACATGGCTTCTAGACATCTTAGAACTTCCAGAGGCTCTCTCTTATGGGATTGAGAGAGCTCACAGATCCCTAAAACCAATCTCAGCATCAAACAAAACAACATAAAGTCCCAGGTCAGTCACAGTCAAACTTTTTTCATCTCAAGATAAGGAATTTATATTAAAAACTGCCTGGTCTAATTCCCCAGTTAAATTTGGAGAGCGTATAATCTGGTTTGACAATGATAACTCATATGGAGTGTTGGCTAAATGAAGAGAATGCTTCCGACTAAAAAAATAAATTTAAAAAAGGCAACTCAAAGTGCATCTGCTTTTCCCGGTAAGGATTAAATTTTTCGTCAGAGATGGACCAAACATATTTGACACAATTGGAACTGCAGTGACTTATCTATCAACTAACAAAATCTTAGACAACATAGACGAAATAGACTGGAGTTCTTTTGGTCTGAAATGCCATGCTGAGAAAAATAAATGGACTACAAATGACGAGAAGAAGCTCAGAGACAAATAAAGATATAAATGTAAAGTTATCTAAACAAATATTAAAGTAAATGTCTTACTAAATAGATATATCCATCAGAATTATTATGGAATATAAAAAGGACTGGGTGACATTTGCAGTAGAGAGACAACCTCATTTCCAAGGTAAATGTTTATTATTATTTAAAACAAATGCAGTATTAAACATTTAAATAAGATAAACATCAAAGAAATGCTTTAGTACCTAGAACTAGCATTTTTGACTTAACATGTCTTTAATATAAAATATGAAATCACCTTCTAAGCCTCTAGACTTTAAATACTTGGTAACACATTGCTATGTTGTTTATGACTTGTGAATGCATGATCTAGGAAGCATATAAAGATACAGGGCAGGATTCACGAAGTCTCCGTGTAAGAGATACATGGCTTACATGGAGGCTGCAGTTAAACGGTGTGACGTCAGCATGTCATGCATATGCATGAGGGCATGCTGAATCACACCGAAGGCTAACACGGTCCGTGGAAGACAGTAGGGGGCGTGTCCATAGGCCGAGCCCTGCAAGCGGACACGCCCCCAGAAAAGTAAAATTGCCCAAAGTAAACACCCATGACAGAGGCCATGGAAATGTGAATAAACACAACACAACACAACACATGGCCCCACAGACTATGAACATAAAATATATAAATGAACATGTTATACTTTTTTTTAAATCGTAAAGATGTTTGCCCGTGAGTGCGCTTGTTTGCGTGGGCGTGCCCGTAGCTTAGCCACAGTTAGCAGTCAGTGGAAAAGGATATAAGAACTAAATAAGCAAACTAAGCTAAGAAATAATAGCGTAGTGGTAGAGATGTCAGCTGAAAAGCAAGCATTCATGGTTCGAACCCCCACAGCACCAATTTTTATTTCTAGTAAAATAAGCAGGAAACAAGTCCCTGACAAACATGTACACATATAAAATCATAGTTTATGTAAAATGTAGTGAAACAGTCCATTTATTTTGAAGAAGTGTGAGATAACAAAATAATAAAAGATGCCAGATGTGCCTATAGCTGAGCTACAGTTTAACAAGGTGAGTGCATCTGCCCATAGGTGAGCAGTGGTTTAACAGGTGCAAAATGAGTGCCCATAGGTGAGCAGTGGTTTAACACGCTGAAACTGTGGGCCCCTAGCTGAGCTGAGCGTAATATGCGTGCTGATAGCTAAATGAGGCGTAAACCAGCGTGCCCCATTTGCGCGGAGCTGCGCACCGCGCCAACAAGCTAACCGACGGGCAACGTTGAACAAGCTGTATCAAAACTGCCTTTACACAGACACACCCCTCAGCCTGTCTAGACAGTCATAAAAAATAAAAAGCAGCGGCCAGATTCAAACCCAGGATAATATGCACCATAGGCAAGGTACTGAACCACAAAGCCATGACAGCAGTACCTCTCAATGCAGTTATAGCAAATATATAGGAATGAATACAAAGTGGAGCATGACAAAGCAGGTTTTGTGAAGTTGATACAATTCCAAAATGGCCAATCACAGATATGTGCGGGAAAAACGGCATATATAAGCCCCATAGGTGGAAATACACAGCATAAACGATTGTAGAACTGACTTGCAGCCAGAATGACAGGAGTAGGTGAGTGTAGTTGCTTTTGAGCACAGAGGTGGGGCGTTGAGGAGTCCAGATACATGGCCTGGCTCCTAGTCCACAATCATGAGGCCCAACTCATGCAGGGCCAGGTCCTGTGGGGAGCATATATGGCTGAGGCATGGGACCAGTTGGCTCATGATCTCACCAGTGCCACAGGGATTCCAAGGACTGGTGAGCAGGTTCGTCAACACCATGCAGACCTGAAGAGACGCAAGCAGGACCAATTGAACCTTTGGATCCAAGAGGCCCGGCAAATGCCCAATGCCCCACTACTGAGTAAGTTACATGTAATTATGTATGTAAGAAATTAAACTAGCTGATATTATGGAGATGTGTATTCCAATATTACTTCATTTATATTATAGCTGCAGGTGTCCGTTCTGCGAACCGCAGAGCCTATGGCGATAGGCTGGTGCGGTTGCACCACCAGGCAGGTCAGTAATCCTCTCCCAGTAACTATAAAGAAATATAAAAGTATGACAGTTAGCAAAAGAGTGCAGTGTAGTCACTAAGTAATAGAATGTGCAAGTAACAGTGTAAGAGTGTTTGCAAGTATTGCTTGATTACAAAAGTGTGTTGCAGTCTGTAATCCAAACAGAAAAATGAAAATGTCTGAAATAAAGTCTGAAATAAAGATGCCCCACCTGTAATATAATAGTACACAACCTGCAGCAGGCTGAAAAGTACAGCTGCAGAAGATGAGCAAATCACATGTGTGAAATATACCCCTGTTGAAATACTGAAACATGACAGAAGTGAGACTGCCGGAAAGGATTGTAATAACTACAGGTAAAACATGTCATTAAAGCCTAGAAGTAAGTACCATCCTGAATAGTAAAATGAAAACAAGTGAGAGAGTGTGAGAATGTGTTATGAATCCACCAATAAAGTAGTAATAACCCCTGAATAAAGTATACTGCAGTCAGTACAGAATTAAATGCATGTGAGAAGCAAAACCAAACAGTGAAACTGTTCAAAGTGTTGCTGCAGCTAGAATGTGTATCCCAAAATCTGGATATGTTGCTCTCAGTCTGCAATATGCAGATAGTATGATTGTCTGACATACCAAACATCCACAGTTGTCTATAGCTATATAAAGCAAATGTAGCAGGATGATGTAGCTGAACAAAGCCAGATATGAATGTGTATGAAGAACAATAAAATGTATATTGATGCAGCAGTAACAGTCCTATCACCAAATTGAAGTAGTTATCATATAGGAAACTGTAGTTAGAACAGTAGTGTGTAGATATGTGCAGCTATTAGAAATGTACAGCATATGTATTGGTATTCGAAGGTGTTAATATTATTTTCTTCACCCCACCCTATAACCACATATAACCCATTCCACGTGAAAATGGTATGTGCAATCACAATTAACACCCCTGGACATTTGTCCTGTTGGGTCATAAATATTTGCATGTCCATTGATGCATCTGCCCTGTTCATACATCCAAACCTGATGGCCTGTTGCCATCAATCAACCCTGCAAGTTGTTGGACTGTGTATTGCTGTTCAAATTATGCATGTGTTATGCTCGCTGTTCAATGGTGTGAATATCTGGGTGTTTGGTTAATGGGAATACTAATGCATGCTGTTACAACTAATTGTGAATGGTATTATATGTTACTAACCCAAACTGCCATGACATAATGCAAAACATAGGATGACAGGGAAGGCGGGTTCCAGCGGTCCCACCTCTTCCCACCTCAGCTGGCGAGTGCACCTGGCACTAGTGCCCAGTCTGGACCCTCCTCCGGTGGCCCTGTGCCACCTGTGGGTGGAAACACTGCAGGGGATGGGGCTTGTCCCCCCTCTGCAAGTGTGGCCGGAGGAGAACCACCACTCACCCTCCATAGCGTCCGGACTGTGGTACATAGGGAGATCCAGGACTCTGTTCTTGGGCCCCTACGCCAGCTTGAGGCACAGGTGGCACAACTTACAGGCATGCCTGTTGCCCGGCCTACACAGCCCCCAGCACAGCCACGTCCTGGGCAGTGAAGGAACAGTGGCAACTGCCCATGGGTGGGGATATCAGTTCCACAGTTGCCATCTGTGGGCTCATGGGCTCTGGATATCCAAACATCCGTCCCCGTCAATTGTGTAACCCCCCCACACGTGTCATGCACCGTCCCTGTATGCATCTTGTTTGTCTTGTCTGTTGACCTACCCAACCTACCTCCCCAGCTATACTGACTTCCTTCACCTGACATACCACTCTCACCTGAAATAAAAAAAAAAAAAAGGGCACTCTGTACCCTCAAAAAAATTACGCCCTATACATAGCTGCCCATTCCGCACACATGTCTGCTGGACATGGAAACTATCAATTACAGTTGGCTGTACAACAAGTATTATTGTTGTCCTGACACCTCTCTCAGGGGTGGAAGGTTTCAAATGTCACACCAAATTACATACATATGCACAGCTGTTGCTGATGAAGAAATGGGCAGCTATGGGCCTTACCTACATCCCTCCTGCAAATCTCAAGCTTGTTTCCCTACTGTCTTACCCTGTTTGTGACCCCTTTTTCACCACTTTCCTGTCTCCCCATTTTCATTTCTTTCAAAGAAAATAGCGCTGGTGTGCGCCAGAGTAAGCACTGTTAAGAGGTTGTAAGCGGAGCTGAACACCAGTGCGCATGCGTGAGCTTCGCACAAACCAGCGCTAACCCGGTTACAACTGCTTAAAAGTGCCTTAGTCACTCTGATTGACAGGTCCTGTAGTCAGTTCAAAAGCAAAATAAAATCCAACTGTCAGTCCCGAACCCAGGACACAGTAGTCTGCATGACCTACCACTAAGCCATGACTCTTATACAAGAACATTGTGCTAAAATAAATATATCATGTAATAGTAGGAATGAATGTAAAGGGAATATAGGATGTGTAGTACACAAAGCATGTCATTTAGAATTACTGTCAAAACTAGTGGATTTACATAATAGTAGTGTGTGAACAGAAACAGCCATGCTAGTTGATAGCTAGTAGGTAATAATGTCAGCTAATGTACATATATAAATGTATGTATATTTACGGGTTCATATGAGATAAACGACACGTTGTTCCATCGACAGCCGGTAGATGGACGTCAATTAACCGAAACGTCAAAACAACGAAAACTAACATAAACGAAACTCACTCAACCGACAAGTCTAAACTACATACTAGCACTAAACAACACATACCTGCAAAGTACAATCACTACCACAGAAACACATACACAACTACATACATACTAAGCTACCTACGATATACACCTCATACACTCCACACCACAACAACAATAATTAAAAACAAACGAATCCCCACTCCAAACACCACACACACAACACAAGCAAACCAAACTCCTACCAAAGCAACACTAAACCTGACATACACACCTATCGACAACCCTGACCCAAACCCTAACCCTAAGGTCCATCACTCTCGCAGACTCACCTAACCCACGCCCTAACCCTAACTCACTTAACCCACCCCTAACCCAAAAGATATCACTACTACACTTACCCGACCTGAGCCCTAACCCTAACTCACTTAACCCACCCCATCCCCACAGACCGTGAACATCGCACACTTACCTTACTCGCACCCTAACGTCCATCACTACTGCATACATACACATCCCTTACACATTTCGCTTACCTCCGCGTCGGTGTCGGTTGACTGACTTTCGTTGATTTAAGTTTTCATTCCTTTGACGTTTCCGCGTCGGTGTCGGTTAACTGACGTTCGTTTATTTCAGTTTTCGTTCCTTTGACGTTTCGGTTAATTGACGTCCATCTACCGGCTGTCGATGGAACAACGTGTCGTTTATCTCATAGGAACCCATATTTACATATATATGTATATATATATATATATATATATATATATATATATATATATATATATATATATATATATATATATATATATATATATATATATCTATAGTTGTAGGTGTCATTGTGCATACACACTTACTACAGGGAACAGGAGAGAGGAATGGAGAAATGTGAATCTACAACACAGCCTGAATCATGAGAGAGATACTAACCTTTACACTCACAGAACAGTGTCCACAGCATATCAGCATGGTCCCCGCCCTTACAATCTGAAAGGGCAACGCCTATCTCACATACCCTTTTATAGCACTGTCCTGAAATCACAGTGAGAACTGCAATCAGTACACAACTGGCTGCATGCAATTAGCAAATGCTGGCTTACAATTGGTGCAGAGGCCATCACATCGACTTATGCAGATACCTACAAAAGCATCCTGTACTAACACTCCACACATACAATACATTCATTGCACTGTCTGGAGGCAGACAGAGAGAGAGAGAGAGAGACAGACAGACAGAGACAGAGACAGAGAGTGAGAGAAAAACAAAAAAAAAAAAACACGGTACACACACTGAGTCTAAGCTGTCAGCAGTGACAGTAGCAAACTTTGCCAGCAGCAGCAGGAAGCAGAAGTAGTGGTAACACAACCAGCTGTGACAAACACAGGTACTGTAAAGTAGCAGGTTAATAGTCTGCATACTGTGAACCCTCCAAATGTGTCATAGGTCTGTATCTGTAGGTATGTCCATGTGATATGTTGTGTGCACGTAGTTCCACCAAAAGGGGATGACTATACATTACATGTCAGTCAGTGTTAGGCCATGATCCTGGCAGCAGTTTTGTCCCATCTGCAGGATGTGTGTGTCAGCTGGTGTAACGACTATGGTGCTTAGTTAGTAGTCATCTGGGAACTTTGTCACCCACAACCCGCACATGTTCGCTTCTACATCTGAGAAATAAATGCCAAACAAGAGGGGTCCTAGGACAGAGGCCTGTGGGATACCACATGTGACTGGCATTGAGTCTGACATGGCTCCTACAATATCGATATTATGGATCCTGTATGTCAACCAGTGTGCAACCCATCATGTGACATATGGAATAACATGTAAGCTAATGAGCTTGTCTATGATGCCTGAGTGGAGTACTGTATTGAAGGCCTTAGGCAAGTCCAGGTAGGCTGTAGGGATTGCATTGCCCTCATCAATGGCTGTAGTGACTGTTTTGAAAGGTCAACCAGGTTCAAAAGGCAGGATCAGCCCATCACAAAGGCAAACTGGCCGGAAACAAGTGTCTGCAGGTACCCAATATAGCTGTATATGCGTCCCATACTGAATAATTCCATAGCTTAGCAGACCAGGCTGGTTATGCTTATGGTGCGGTAGTTCCCAGGGTCAGTAAAGGTGCCTCCTTAGTGGTGTGGGACCACTGTTGCTGTATGCCAGTGTTCAGGTACATATCCTGTAGTACGGCCAAGGTTAAATATCAGTGTTATATGCGGTTGTATGTCCTCTTGGAGTGCACGTAGCACACATCCAGGGATACCATCAGGTCACAGTGATGCTGTGTGTTCTGCTTTGCTGAGGGCGGCCCTCACCTGAACATGTGAGATGATAGGGAGGTTACATTCAGCTGTGATAAGTATTTCTACTTGTGGAAGAGAAGGAGGGGGGATACGTGCACCGAACCTGTCTGCAAGAATGTTGCCAATATCTGTGTGTTCGGTGAATGTTAAATAGGTGTGTATTAACTCAGAGCATATCTGAGGCGTTTGGTCCATATGTGTAACATAACTGAAGAAGGCCTTGTGGTTATCTATAGTGTTTGTGGCCATTTTCCTCCCAGAGTAGGCCGTGGCTGTTGTTATGAGAGACAGTAGTGTATTACCAGTGCTGACAACAGATGCCTTCCCTTAATGTGAATCTGCTCTGTCCTGCAGTAGCCTCCTGCTATTGTTATACAATCTGCCTCTGGCTGGGGTCCACCGGACAGGATGCCTAACCTTTGTGCATAGGGTCTGGGTTAGAAATGCGTGTGCAAGTTCCATGCAATCTGTGGGATGTCCATGGTAAGCATTTGCAAAGGGGTCAGCAGTGTGGGTTGTGGCTTCCACTGGCCCAGTGGGCTGCATGGATACCATCTCAGTCCTAACAAGTGAATAACTGTCTAATCACATACATATCAAAGTAGTCTACTGTGCTGGTGGTGGTGGCGGGATATGTATATCCAGGCCGAGTAACTTATGTCCAGATCACACTAGTGGACAGCGTTCCACATACAGTACCTTGGTATGAACCCCCAGAGTGAGGTTGTGCGTTGGACCTGTCGCAGTGTGCTGACCGAAGGGGCATGCTACTATGTTGTATGGAATGTGGCAGGTATTGTTGCACAGGTGTTGGCTGAGCACTGATATCTGGCCATGTACTTGTGTATCCACCACGAGACACACACATGCTACATATGGGAGTAGTAGTATATCACTACAGTTGAGTATCATGTATAGTATGTGTGCCATATATTGCTGACATAGTCTGCTGATATCCTGTTTGTGTTCTCTTCCAGGGAGATGGCGCGTCAGCGTAATCCCACCTACTCTGCAGCGGAAGATGAGGAGATACACCAGAGCCTGGTGCGGGATTATGACATACTGTTTTCCCGCACGAGCCAGAATCAGCAGGAGAGGGCTGCACTGTGGCAAGACCTTGTCCGTAGGGTAAATGACATTGGCATGCATAATAGGACATATGAGCAGATACGACATCACTGCAGTGATTTAATCAGAAATGTCCATCAGCGTGCGTCGGATATCCACAGGCAACAGGTTGCCACAGGAGGTGGGGTGGCCACACATCCCCCCCTCACCAGACTGGAGGGGCTACTCCTAAGTGTTGTGGCTCCAGCCCCAGAATAGCAACAGCAATACACCTGCATCATGATGGAGGCTAGATCCACACAGCAGCACGACATGAAGTGTGCAGGTAATATGCCATATGTACACTTGACTGTTCTGTACACTGTTAGTTTATGCATGTGTAAGGTGTGTCCGTGATATGTAGCTGTCAACATAGTATGTAATTGTGCAGGTGTGATATTGGCAATATCAGCAGCTGACGTGTGAAAGGCAACTGGTGTACTACTGCACTGTATCATATGCAGTATCAATGGCACAGTTGTGCCCACTGACATTAATCTCCTCAATTATGCAGGTCCCTCCAGTGTTACAGCAAGGCAGGCCATCCATGCTGGTGAGTGTGTTTAACAATACCTATAATAGTCCAGGTAGTGCTAGTAATACTAGTGTAACTCAGTAGTGCTCTGTGTGTATACTGCGGGGTGTGCATGTGTGCATGTGTGCAGGTGTGCCTGTGTCCACGTGTGCATGTGTGCATGTGTGCATGTGTGCCTGTGTCCACATGTGCATGTGTGCATGTGTCCACGTGTGCATGTGTGCATGTGTGCATTTGTCCATGTGTCTACGTGTCCACGTGTGCATGTGTGCCTGTGTGCCTGTGTGCATGTGTCCACGTGTGCATGTGTGCATGTGTGCATAAGTGCATCACTGGTAACATTGTGTGGACACTCTAAACTGTGTTTCCTGTCTTCCTCCCACAGGTTCTGGTGCTGCTCTGGTGTCCTGCAGCAGGGAACCTGAATCTGGTGCCACAGGTACTGGTAATGATGATATCTGTGTAATGGCACAGGAAGGTGTGTCAGGGTCTGCCATTGGTCATCCAATTGACAGTACACAGCTGTCAACCCCATCATTGCGCACAGTCATCCTGCCAGTACATCCTTTGTCACCATTGTCCCTAGGTGATGGACAGGATACAGTGGGCATTGACCAGGGTAATGTGGTATCTGTGGCACATGCTTCCCCACACAGCAGCCATGGGCAGGGTCCTGCGATGGTACCATACAGACAGTTGCCCATGGGTTCTCGTGGGAGCATCCGTGGGCGTACTGCCTCTGGCAGACATGCCCAAAGAGGTCTGTCAACCTCAGCTATGTTTTGGGCTGTCATGCAGGCACAGTCGCGTATGGAAAGGTACACCAGACAGGGTCTGAGGGAGCTGAGAGCATGTCGCACAGCCATGACTGACAGTATGCGTGACATTGCGGATGCTATCCATAATTTCACCGATGTCATAGACAGACGTTGTGGGGACATATTACAGCAGTTCCACAACCACATGTCCATGAGCCAGGGCAATGGTGGGCGGTTGCGGCATCAACGTGGCCGTATGCCAGCAACAGCAGCAGCTGGCAGTCGACGCGGATGACAACAGGCCCGCGCACACCCCCATAGTGCCAGCAGCAGCCCCAGCAATGCTGGGTCTGTGCTGTCATCGGAACGCCCCAGGAGACCACGTGCATGTGGCTCTGGACAGTCCCAACAGGGACCTGTGTCCAGTCAACACACTCCCGCTTCTGATGACAGTACCCAGTCTGGCTTAGTACCGGATACGGTCTGTAGCACCCCTGCCAGGCACAGGTACTGTGTCCGTGCCCACAGACACTGATCTGTATGACCAGCCAGGTGCAGTCTGTGGCTGTCCACAAGCCCCTGTATATGGCAGCCATGAGGTGGAACTGTGTGTGTGCATACACACATGCAAAATGTTAACACCTAGGGCTACCACATACATGCACACACTGCACCAACAGTGCCCCACCCTGTACTGCTGCCCCTCACCAACACACATACACACACATGTCAATTGGTGGTATCAGTGGCAGACTCAGGCATACCTACTTCACACCTTGTGCATATGATGAAACTGTGCCACCCCCTGCAATCTCCAACATCAGTGCAGGTACAGGTAAACACATTGCTGATGCACAGGGTGACTACATAGAAGTGTATTAGTAGTATCATTTTGGTAACAGTACAGTGTGCTGATATGACTGTGTGTATATCCCACCATGCCTGATGCAGTAACCGTATGACTGTCCTGAATTGTTATCTGCACCCATAGTACGTACCAAAGTGTAACAGCTGCACATTATTGCATACCGGTGGTAAGGATGTCAACAGATAGCCACATACATGGGTAGCACAGGGGGGAAGCAAATGAAAGTAGTGACACGCAATGATGGACATGTACAGTAACGGTGTCAAGTTGCCCACAACGACTATGCAATGTGGATGTTTGCGCATGTTGATATGTGTGCAGTACCAATGTAATCCAAATCACAATTAACTATAACATAATATCAGTTCTACCATGGGCATCTGCGCTGTGCATTCCTGGCTACATGTTGATAGTGGCCACATATATGCACTGTAACCTACTGTTAGTGTTACCCCTTCTTTGTTGTGCAATGGAATACTTCCAGCCCTGCTTACTGTAGCTTTGTTTGCATGCATGTTCACTTGGGTTTCCCTGCAACACTGCTTCCACCTGCAATGCAGAGTTACAGTGCTTCTGTGGACTCCTAGTGACATCTGCATAGTGTACAATACGTATGTCAAGTTTACACATGACAGAACGTCACTGTCTGTCCTGTTCACACGTACATTGCCTGTGACACATTGCACATGTCTTACCTGGCATTTACCCACGTGTGCAGTCATATATGCCAGTGCTATGAAACAGTAGCAGTACACCCACACATACACACCTTCAGTATGTTGCTCCCCATTGGCCCTATGTGTTGGTAATCACCATGGCAATCACACTACTAGGGTTGCATGTGCAAAGGTAACATGTGAATCACCTCTATGGTCCAGTTGTGGTTTATGTGAGTCATGTGGCAATGTCACAGCTGCCACATGTATGCAGTCAACCATCACCCTTGGCCAGGAACATACAACACATGTGTGGGATGCCACCACATAGCCAATCTGGGGACTGAGCACTCTGAACCCAGTAATGCCATACCCTGTCAGGTGGCATGTCATACTACAGTGACTACAATACCAGTCAGACATAGACATGCAGTGACAGCAATCTGAACACACTGGGGCATACTTGGAGACTCAGAATAGCATCCTGCCTGAGCATCACACACCTCCGCAGCTGGTACACATGCATACGTTATGTCGGAACAGAGCACATGCCACACATGGCACATACATCCCGTGTGCCACACACTCACAGCCTGTAGGGCTACACAACACACCTGCTACAGATGTGTCAGGTACCTCTCTTGGCCACTGCAGTGGGGTCCTGCTCAACAGGCTGTACATGGTGAAGGTAACAGTGATATGCCTCTGGGACACTATAGTCCACCACAAAACACATGCATACAGGTCAGTCAGAGGCATGGACACATATGACTCAGTCATTGACCATGCCACTATGGATGACCCGAGACATACCTCCCTATACTACATGATAGGGAACATAGAAGGGATCTCTCAGCATGTGGCACGGGCCAGTATGAGCCTGATCTTGGTTGCCATCATACCCTCACCAGGTATGCTACCACTATATGTAGGAAGGGTGTTCTATGTCTACATTCTGCTCAATCTCCAATGTCATTCATAGGGTATCCACTGGCTGTCAACGTGTGCTTACATGCCAGGGAAGCCACAATGATTTCCGAGGGGCAGCTTGCACGTGACACCCATGGCCCAATGTATATTGGTGAAGCCCCTTGATACACACATACTGCCTTATGCTGCAGGACACAGATTACATAGCCACCTCCGCAGGTATCACACAGGATAGGACACTAACAGTGATGCTACACAACACCAGCAGTGTACACCGCAAGATGCATGCACTGGACACTGTCCTCAGCACGGTGAACTGCAATGTCTGTGCAGTACCAGAGTCCTGATTCATGACTCACAGGTGCAACCCATCACTGCCAGGTTATACCTCATACAATGCCTGTCGTCCCCTACACATGTAACACACATGGACAGGGGGGTGGTATCCCAAGGCACCACAGATACACACACCTCCAGGTTGTTGGCACAGCACAAAGCATCAGGGCCTATTCGTGTGCAGCTAACAGTGTGTTGGACTGCCGTCTGGTTCATAGCCTGGCACACACAACCCTCCCATACACAAGAAACCCACCTATCCTCCATAACAACACTGACAATACGACAGTCTCAAGAACTGTCTTTATATGGCTGGACTGCATCCAGCCAAACATTGTGCATGAGCATTACTGTAGCTACAACACACTAGTTGAAGGGTTCCCAGCATGTGGTCACTGAATTGCAGTGGAATGACATGTTACCACTCCCACAACAGGTGGGAACATGCAGCACCTGTACATCGACTACATGTAGACTATATGGCCCAGACCAGATGTGTATCCCCTGCTGTAGGTATTTTACCATATACACCCACACTGTATAGACACATACCGCGTGCAACCCCTGCACAGTAAGACACAGTCATATTGTTATGCATTGCAAATACCATTTATCCACTCGAGGCACATGTCAGACATGGTAACTACTGAAGGTCACAGGTATTTATGTGTATGTGTCACACACATGCATCATGTGTGCATTGCCATTGCTGGTTTAGGCAATGGCATGCATTGTTATGCACAAAGACCCACACAAGGTCATAATGTGTGACACAACCACACGTGGCAGTTGTGGGTTACCAAAACATACCTATCTGTACTCTGACAATGTTAATAGTCCCAGTAGCAGAGTGCACTATTGGCATTACGGGCCAACTAGCCCTGTTTGGCTGTGCTGATAGTGTGGTGACATCCCCTGTGTTTACTTGGGGAATATGCAGCATCTGGTGTATTGTAGTATTTGCCAAAAGGATCTGTTCTCTCACACACCCTACTACCCCCCCCACACACACACTCTTGCCATTTGCAGGATTCATACCCCTACCTAACGACATGTGAGAGAAACGTATTAGCAAAGCACACTATTCGGATTGCTAGGATGTTCCGCTTCTCTGGCTGAACATATAGGGTGCTGACATCAGCAGTGTTTGGAAAGGGTAATGTGCATCAGGTAGTGTGATCTCCTGATTGCCAAAATTAACATGTTTTTCATACAGAATTGCACACACACAAACTCCCCACATCCAAACACACACACACACACACACACACACACTTGCCATTTGCAGGTTTCAAACCCCTACCTAACTATGTTATGACATTTGAGAGTGATGTTGTAGCAGACTGCGCTATTCGGATGTGTCCTTTCTCCAGCTGTACTTATAGGGTGCTGACATCATCAGTGTTTGGAAAGGGTAATGTGCATCATGTAGTGTGATCTCCTGATTGCCAAAACTAACATGTTTTTTATACAGAATTGCACACACACAAACTCCCCACATCCATACACACACACAAACACACACACACACACTTGCAGGTTTCAAACCCCTACCTAACTATGTTATGACATTTGAGAGTGACGCTGTAGCAAACTGTGCTATTCGGATTACTGGGAGGTAGCACTTCTCCAGCTGTATGTATAGGGTGCTGACATCATCACTGTTTGGAAAGGGTAATGTGCATCATGTAGTGTGATCTCCTGATTGCAAAAAAGCACATGTTTTTCATACAGAATTACACACACACAAACTCCCCACATCCAAACAGACACACTTGCCATTTGCATGTTTCAAACTCTTACCTAACTATATTATTACACTTGAGAGAGACGCATTAGCAGAGTGCGCTATTCGAATTACTGGAAGGTTTCCCTTCTCCTGCTCTACTTATAGGGTGCTAACATCATCCGTGCTTAGATAGGGGAATGTGCATCCTGTAGAGTGCTTTCACAGTTGCCAAAAGGGACATCGCCCTCACACAGACTTGCACACACGCTAACCCCCCTCCACACACACTGGGCAGTTGCAAGATTCAAACCCCTACCTAACTATGTTATGACACTCATGACAAACGCATTAGCAGAGCACGCTATTCGAATTACTGGGAGGTTTTTCTTCTCCTGCTGTACTTATAGGGTGCTGACATCATCCGTGCTTAGATAGGGTAATGTGCATCCTGTAGAGTGCTTTCACAGTTGCCAAAAGGGACATCGCCCTCACACAGACTTGCACACACACTAACCCTCCTCCACACACACTGGACAGTTGCAGGATTCAAATCCCTACCTAACTATGTTATGACACTCATGACAAACACATTAGCAGAGTGCACTATTCGAATTATTGGGAGGTTTCCCTTCTCCTGCTGTACTTATAGGGTGCTGACATCATCCGTGCTTAGATAGGGGAATGTGCATCCTGTAGAGTGCTTTCACAGTTGCCAAAAGGGACATCTCCCTCACACAGACATGCACACACACTAACCCCCCCTCTACACACACTGGGCAGTTACAGGATTCAAACCACTACCTAACTATGTTGCGACACTCATGACAGATGCATTAGCAGAGCACGCTATTCAAATTACTGGGAGGTTTCCCTTCGCCTGCTGTACTTATAGGGTGCTGACATCATCCGTGCTTAGATAGGGGAATGTGCATCCTGTAGAGTGCTTTCACAGTTGCCAAAAGGGACATCTTCCTCACACAGACTTGCACACACATCAACCCCGCTCACCCACACACACACACACACACACACACACACACACACACACACACACACACACACACACACTGAGCAATTGCATGGCCCAAACTCCTACCTACCTATATTATGAAACTTGAGGGAGACGCATTAGCAGAGCATGCTAACCGAATTACTGGGCATCTGGTCTGCACCTGCAGTATTTATAGGGTGCTGACATCTTTATTTCTACAGAGGTATGTACATCTAGTACTACCTGTCAGGTGGGGGATAGCATATATATGCATTTGCAGCCACCCACGTCAGGGTCAGATATGCACATCGCACTGGCAGGTTATGTTCTATACCATGCTTCGTGACCACAGGACCTGTAACACACAACACAACCAGTCCAGAACACCACACCCACATCCAGGACACACACTTAGCTTCCCTGGGAACAGTGCCGGAATATGCAGGTGTTCACATACACCATTCCAGTTGTTAACATCAGGTACAGGCATATTGTGTGTGAGAACTACTCAGACGTCTACCACTTTACCCTACAGCCACTACAATTTGTGGGTCCATGTGCTATGGCAGAACCACACACCACAGCCACTTGGGGGAATACATATTGCACCTGTCCATCTGCAACATGGGTACTCACTGTTCCACACCAAAGGTAGACCACCATTGTTGATATCTGACCATACCCACCTTTCCCTGGACATCCATATCCCATCCCCACCCCCAGGCAAGGTTGTCACTGCACACAAACTGTATTTAGCACAAGCAGACTCTACACTTGTGAAGACTGGGGTGGACGACTTCAAAGGACCCATGCTGGGGGACTATACTGGCCACTCAGCATAATCCTTGACAATTGCATTCTATGAGCATGTGTACGGTTTGCATTGATCATGCTATCCGACACATACCCATGACTGCTCCACAACAAGACACCTGTCAGGTGTACACCAGCCATATACGAGCCATCCAACAGACAGAGTGAGCTAATACATTGCAGAGCTGTAGCCCACAGAGGGAGGGCATCTGTGAACAGTTCCGGCACGACACTTCATTCCCACATAATCATCACAACACAGTGTTGACAGTGGAAATTGTCCAGACAATGCAGATAGGGCTCCCCTCAGTCTGTTATTGATGGCCACTTACTGTTAGAGATCCTCAGCAACCCTCTTCCAGCACACACCAACAACATGGCTGTGGCTTAGCACATTCAAACCCTGGGATCTCCCCTGTGCCCTTGCTTGACAGAGGCACAGCTCACTAGCCTCACACGTTGCCTTATGTAACCTACTTTACAGTGGCACAGTAGCCTACTGTACTGGGGATGCAGATGCCAAGCACACTCTGGCTAAGCTGTCATTCCCTAGGGCAACAAGCCTAGTATTGACCTCTACACCCATATGTTCGATTGTCAAATGCACAATATTTGTTGTGCTGTTCTACTGTTTGCAGGTCTTTATTGCCATAGCATTCCCTGTTCCTATGACCAACTTGTGTATCTGTGGAAGATGTTTGCATATGACGGCGATCCACTATATCACTTATGTCTCTGTAGTCATTTACTGTGTGCACTGGGCAGATTGCTGTGTTGTGGTTGGTTCCTGGAATGACACGTACAAATACCAGATATGTGTGGCCAACTGCTAAATGGAGATATGGCTTAAGTGTGTGAGCATGCCCAGTTCAGCCTTTCCATGGCATGTTGTCTGACATATGCCTCATTTATCAAAGTGTGCGGGCATGCCCAGTGTGAGCTTTCCATATGTTGCACTCTAAAGTCCACCACATATTTGGGTGTGTGTGAACTTCAACAATATATCACGTTTATGGTTGTGTGTTGGGTGTCATGTTGTGTACTAACTGGCCAACTGCTTCGTGTCTGCCACAACAGGGATTATACTGTGCCTGCAGGGATTGCATGGGATACTTTGCAGACAGTTGTCAACATACTTTCATAATGACCTAACACTGTAGTACCGTATAGTGTACTGGTTCAGTACTTTCACTGTGGTGGACAGTATCCTGGGGTTTAGTCCTATCACTGCTTGACATCTTCATAGTGAGCACAACAGACTGTGTAGGGGCCAGTTGTGCACATATGACCATGTTGCATTATGTTCAGATATGGACTACCTACACCAGGCTCATCCAACATTGGTAGTGTATTCCACAACATAGGTGGACATTGGCAAACACTAGCGATGTTCCCTAGGCCATTTCTCATGCTAGTCACAGGGTGTGTTTGTCCTTTGACACACATTGTAACTGGAGTTTGCCATGACATATGTCATGGTTAGTATACTGTGCCTCTGTCTACCTCTGACATAACAATGATACCCAGGGTTAACCTACCATCTCCCATCCACTCATCTGGATTCCTCTTGACGGGTGTCGATAGGTGACTCTCTGACTAACCTGTACCGGGAGTTTACTCAAGAGTGGGGGTGCCTTCTGTGTTATGGATCATTCAGTACAGCTTGTCCTATGTATGTCAGTGCTGGGGTTCAGGTCTCTCATGTGCATAGCTCACTGCCATTCAGATTGTACAAGGTGCAGCATGTTCATTGATTCCCGCTTGGACATGGCTTCATACATCAGGTACAGCTTGCCTGTAGCTGGGCAGTATGGCAGTGTGTGGAGCTGCAGTTTGTTTACTCAGGCAACACGTGGCATCTGTTCATGCTCTTTGCTACTCCTGGTGGGGTACTGTTGTGGACTTTACAGTTGATGGAGGTGTCTGCTGAAGTATATCCCACAGGGGCTATTGTAGTCAATTGTGACACTGATGAAGGATGACGGCAGAGCCACAGTGACCTCCCCTTATCTACATCTGACAACCTTCATGATTGGGTGGGTATATGGTATGTTTCTGCAAACACTACAGCCACATGTTTGTCCAGTGCAGGATATCTATCACCTTGTGTCCCCTAGTCTCTCATTACATGTTAGGTATGTAATGGGTTAATACCTGTGTGGTAATTTGTGGACACTTACTGTATATCCACGGTGGTTGTCTATACACAGTTCTGCAATAAGCTTGCTGACATGGCTATGGCTCCAGTTGTCTGTTTGTAGGTGGCCCTTTTGTGGGTTGTTTGTGTCAGCTGGGGGTTGGATATGGTGGGCTGTTTGTACTCCTCTGCATACATGTTCAGTCACAGTCCTTCCATGTTGGCCTATACCTATGGGACATATATACAGAATGGGGGGGGGTCCCAGGACCAAGCCTTGTCAGATGCCACTCATATCTGCTTTGTAGTCTGACATGAATGCAGCATGTCTGACCATGTCAGTTCTGTCCTTGGTCTGGTTTGCAACCCCTCTACTGACATAGGGGTATATATTTAAGCTGGTGAACATATCCATACTGAACTCATAGGGTATTGTCTAGAAGCATATGCATGGTCCAGCTACGCTGTGTGGACCACATTGCCCTCATCAATGACCTTAAAGACTGTTTCAAATGAGTCAAACATGTTTAGGGGCAGGATCTGCAGTTACGACAGCCACACTGTGTAAGGTCCAGTATCAGTAGGTCCACGATAGCTTTATGTCTGCGGTACATACTGATCATTTCCATAGCTGTGCAGACCAAGCTTGTCAGGATCCTGGGGTGGTAGTTTGCAGTATCCATTCGGGCAACACCTTTGTTGTGAAAGACCACTGTTGTTGTACACTGCTCTTTGGGTACATATCCTGTGGTAAGGCTGACATTGGGCAGTAGTGTGATTTGGCATTCCATTATTCTTGGAGTCCATGTTGGCCTCAGCCCAGGACACCATCACGTACCTTTGCTGCTGCGTGTTTTGCTTTGCAGATGATGGCTGTTACCTCAGCATCTGCAATGTCAGGGGACCAGCAGTCTGCTGGGATAGATATTTTGCATTCTGGGGGGGGGGGGGGGGGTTGCACTGCACCTTTCAGGTTGTATGTTAGCAATATGTGTGTGTGTGTTTGGTATGTTGTTTGTAATATCTGTGTGATTCGGAGCATATCTGTGGATTCCCAACATGGTTCCTACCATCAGTTAAGTAAGCGTTGTGATTATCCTTAGTGTCCTGTACAATTTGTATCTTCATAGGTTCATGGGTTCATACTAGGCTATCCACCCCAGGGCATTAGTAAGCCAAGCCAGAGTGTGTGTGTGTCTTTTCCCACCCCTTGCTATGTGACTATTATGGCCATTTATGATTTTCTTTACTGTGCCTCTGTCTGGTCGTGACACAGTGAAGACCCCCAGTATACATGTACAATCATCCATCCACTTGGCAATATTCCTGTTGAGGGGTGTCAGTGAGGGGCTCTGCCTAACATGGACTGGGATCCTGTTTCTGAGTGTGGGGAGCCTCTGGGTTATGTATCTGTCCCTCCAGCACATCCTATTTCATTATGTGTTGAGGCTGACATCTGTCACTCTCACAGCTCCAATGGCTTTGATTTCCTGTGGTGGAGTATGTCCATTACTCCTGTGTTGGACACGGCCTTGTACAACAGACATACAATGCCTCTGTGTAGGCAGTCTGTGACTGCATTCAGCTGGGGTGTCTACAGCCAGGCAGCATATGACATATATTTGACACCCTTTATCCTCTTGGTGGGGTACCTTTGAGGTCTTCTGAACCACTGCAGGTGTCACGTACGGTACATCCCATATGAGTCACTGTACTAGATTATGGGTCTGATAAGGGAACAGTACAGGGGCACAGTGACCTCTGTTGATGTAGATGTGAGTCCTTTCATGATACGGTGTCCAATATCGACAATCTTCCTAGCCACATTGGCATTGTGAGTGTCACATGACAGATTACCGTCGACTTGTGTCCCTAGGTCCCTGATTACTCCTTACATACATAATGGTTTACCACCTATGTGGTAATTTGTGAGTACCTTGTCTGGTATTTGGTGGGACATTCATACTGTCCAGTGTCTTCAGGATGTCTGGGTGGAGTTCTTGTGTGTGAGAGTGTGGTCTGTCATATGCTACAGACTGTACAGAAGTTTTGACTACACTTAGGTGCACATGGGTGGTCTCCACTGCTGTGTGCATTGTCAGTTACCTGGCCGTATGGGTGTCTGTGCTGCATATGGATACTCCCCCTCCTTTGATGTTTTGGTCCAGGTGTTGGTGCCATAACGCATGATATGTGGTATAACCTGGTAGTGCTGGTGTGCTATCACAAGGCTAGCAGCAGGCTTCTGTCACTGCACAGACATCAATGTTCTCCATACTGGGAAGTGCCTCAGGGGCATGCATATTGCAGTTTATACATCTGGCATTGGTCAGCATTACCCTTATGTTTCTTACCACTTATGTTTTCTAGGGTGGTGGGTAGTCTTTTTGGCCTTGCCTACATACGGCTCTATGGAGGTGGCAAAGGCCTTATCCAGTATCCAGACGCCCAGGGGTAATAGGTGCAAGCCATCCCTGGAACAGCAGCATGGCTTGTCATGCATGACATCTCAAGCAGACAGACATTAGACCCTCTTGGACTGACAGCTGTAACTGTGCCACCTGTTAAAGATGATCATTCTGTGGTTGTACTGTGGCATCATTCTTGGTGAGGGTTGGATGCTGCAAACGGCCAGTGTCATACCGGCCTGGGGTACATACTCAGAGAGCTCATCCATGTCTCTTTTCATGTAGTCCAGGGAGGTACATCTCAGGTCATTCACACCAGCATGGACATTGAGTGCATCATATTTCTGCTTGCTTTGGGGTGACCTGCGTACTTGTGTTATGTGGCATATTGTGGCAGCCTACAGGCAGCTTACTGTACCCTTTCCCTTGTTCAGTCTGGTGAGTGGGACAGCAGTGTGTCTGCCTATACAGACACCTATTACAACTGTATTAGGCATGTTGTTTCTCCTTCTGGCCTGTGACTGTTTGGCGCACCAGCTTTGTGTACTATGTGTTGCATGTGCTATGTTTGGAGGTTGTGGTTGCTTGGGATCTGCTTTGGAGGCTTCTGTTGGTGTGGTGTGTTTGTAATTAGGGCCTCCGGGAATGTTTTTCTGTGTTTATGTGTTTGGTTTACAGTTGTGATAGATCTATGTGGGACTGGGTTTGTGGTGTATGTGGTTACCTTGTCCTCCTGACTAGTTTTGACAGTACTGAGTTGGGGGAGCTCAGCCTCCGGTTTGGATACATGGTTGCATCTCTCACATATATTTGTATTTATTGGGGGGAGTTGTGGGTTGTCTGTGTACTTGGGCCAGGTGTCACATTGCCTCTGGATTCACAGATTCTACTTGTTGTGGCTGGCCTTGGTGGATTGTATGTGTGGACATATTTTATTGCCATACTACTGATCAGTGATTACTTCCCTTTTTATGTTTGCTCTATCATGTAGTAGCTTCCTCATTCTCTTTCATGGTTTGGTAATGGCTGGAGTCCAGCATGCCAGATGCCTGCGTGTATGGCATTGTGTCTTGTTGTTATTTGTGATTGCATACTCCAAGCATTCCTGGCTGTGTTCATGGAATGCCTGTATAACATGTTCTGCGGTGTGTTCCATATTCTGCACTTGCACAGGGCCTTTCGTGGATTCCACATCGGTTTGGAGGGGTGCAACCTACCCTTTACACATGTTTTTCACTGTGGTATTCTGGCCAGGGACTGGGGTCGTGATGTATATATCTAGTGTGATTACTCTATGGTCTGGTCTTACCAGTGAGGGATACACTTCTCATCTTGCCATCCAGTACACATGTTGCTGATTATCACATACAGTATGCTTACCCCTCTTGTGGGAGTGGTACGTTGTTCCTGGGCATTTTGGTTTATGGATTCTGGGAACTTTTCTCCAACTGTGTTGGTGCTAGTATAATGCTCCCGGTGTATGTCTGGGTATTTTCAGTCAAGCAATATAATGTGTTTTGGGGGGCTTGATATATTCATGTATTCCAACATAGGCAAGGTGCAGTTCCTGGTATTAGGACAGTAATCTGCAGCAGGCTATATACTGGGAGGCGGTTTTAGCCATTGGTATTTGACCATGTCTAATCCATGCTGCTTCCTGTTGTGGTACCAACATGAGGGTGTGGTTATCCTTGACATTTATTGCTAGTCACCCTCCTTTTGTAGCTTGTTCCATGTTTTGCAGCTGTACAGCAGAGTATGGGGTGTGACCTGGTAGTGTTAGGGTGCTGATGTGAGCCTTGACCCAGTTTTCTATTACAGGACTGATATCTACATTCTCCATACTGTGTGCGTTTACACTGCACACATCTTGCTGTTTAGACTTCTGGCATTGGGTAGCATTACATCTAGGTTCCTATCCCTTGTGGTACCTATGAAGGTGGGTTTGTGTTTTGAGACTTACCTATTCAGGGCATGCTGTGGGTACTGACAGCCTTTGCCAGTATCCATGGGGCATGGACTGATAGGTGCACGCCACCCCTAGCAGGTGGTGCATCATGTCATGCTCCGCATGTCTTCCCAGCCTGAAACACATTGGCTCCCCTTTGACTAACTGCATTACTTTAGCCAGTTATTGCACTTGATCATCCCATCATCATTTTGTGGCTTCATGCTTGGTGAGGGTGGATGTTAGTCAGGGTCCTCAGGTGTGCATATAGTACATGGTGTTACATTACTTAACACATGGCATTCATGCCTCAGGTGGTGCTGCAGGGCTGCCTCTGTCAGATGCACATATTACACTCCCTGTACATGTTTGTGAGCAGGTCATGTCCTTTTAGGCATCCCTGTTATTATTTGAGTGAGTCAGAGGGGGTATCATTCCCAGGGTACCTAGTGAGCCAGTGTATGTGCTATGCGTTGCCTCTTTGCCAAGGCCAGGGCATACTGGGCACGCCTCCTTCTGCCTACTGGGGCAGGCTCAGGTTGTTCCTCCTCTGAGTCACGCTCTGCCTGTGATGGCCTTGGCAATGGTGGGGGGCTGTTTGGCCCAGCCCTATGCTGGTCCTGCTGCAGCTGTTTTCGCAAGATCATATTATGTAGCATAGCACATACCATGACAATTTGGGTACATGTAGTTGGTGTATACTGCAAGGCTCCACCAGATGTGTCCAGACACCGGAACCATGACTTGAGCAGCCCAAACACATGCTCTATTACATTACGTGTTTGTGCATGTGCCTCATTATGGCGTTCCTGTTCAGGTGTGTGTGCGTTTCTGATGGGTGACATCAGCCACAGCTCCAGTGCATAACCTGCATCCCCCACTAGGTGTCCATGTGGGATGTCCCCATTGGCAAATGTCTATTACAGCTGAGACAAATGCCAGATGTGGGAATCATGGTAGCTCCCAGGGCAGCCAGCACCCACATTCATTATTATGCCCTGGGCATCACACACAACCTGGCAGTTGATGGAGGGCAAGCCCTTGCGGTTAATGTAGGCCCTACCCCACTCACCGGCTGGTGCTTTGATGCATATGTGCGTGCAGTCTATTGCACCCACTACCTCAGGGTATTCCGCTATTTGATGGAAGAGACGCATATTGCTGGCCAACACCTCACGGGCATTGGGGAAATATACATGATCACCGACATGTGCTGACATGGCATCCAGGAACTGGTGCAGTACCCTGGAGGCTGATGCCTGTGATATCCCCATCATATCACCAGTTGGTCTTTGGAAGGTACCTGTTGCTAGTATTCTTAGGCCAACACATACCTTGGTTTCCACTGGGATGGGTTCCCCTCTGTTGGTTCTCTGTGTGAAGCGTGGCCTGCACAGCTCAACTATTTGCTGCAGGAGCTCTCTGTCCACTCTATAGCGCTCTACTATCTCCAGCTCATGTAACCCGTGGTAGGTGACCCTGGGCCTGTACACTCTTCTCCGTCTCCTCACTGTGGGTTGTCTGGCACCATCTGCATTGACACCACCCTCAGCAAGTCGCCTATGTCTCATTATGACAGCTATGGCAGCCCCTAACATTTCTGCTCTGAGTTAAGCTTTTTCAGTTTTCACTTCTAATAGCTTATTCCTGTCTTGCAGTGTCTCTTGAGAGAAACACCCTGCACTGCTGCTTGCAGAGTTTTACGTGCTGGGCGAGGCTGCTATTTTGCCTGTGTAATTGCCTGCTTCTAATTGTTTTCACCTGCTAGCTCCAGCAGTATTCCCTGCTAGCTTCCTACTAATTCTGTTGCTTCCTTTTTCCTTTCTGTTTCCTCAGGGAGGAGCATACCATCAGAAACATGCTCACAGTGGCTTACACGCACGCACACATGCTTACACGGTTCAGGGTCTGTCTATTCGGGTTAAAACGTGCGCACACCAGCGCAAACAGTGTTAAACATCTACCAACACACTCCCACATGCTCAGTCTTCCCTACACGCGTGCACACCAGCGCAAACAGTGTTAAACATCTACCATCACGCTCCCACATGCTCAGTCTGCCTTACATGCACGCACACTGCCCTATTCCCGCTTCATGGCGCGCACACGTGTGCATGCACGACCAACAAGAAACTTTAGTGTAAGTAACAGTGTACACCTTCCATTTCTTGACTTTCCCATGCTTATCTTGGGGCACTCCTCTTTCCCTGATCTGTGTCTGTCATCTGTCATGTTACACTGACCTCCAATGAACTGCATTTCTTTCTACCATTCCCCCCTGTGATGTCACCTATCTCCTACTCTATTCCTCCCCATTATGTATCTCTTACACTACTTGGACTGTGCTCATTTGCTATGTGACTGTGGGATTCAGTATCCTAACCCTCATTTACATGAGATTGCCTACTAATGCTTAGTTACATGTCTTAGACTCAGCTTCCCCCCTTAGCAACCACTACACGGTGGCCATGTTGTTTTTGGTCTGCTGGTCCCTGCATTGTCATTCCATGTATTGCATAAAACCCACATTTGTGGGTTTATAACCTTCATTTTTATGTTTTATACAGCGCAGCCCGTTTGCGTGGGGCTGCGCTGCGTTTAAACATCGGCGATCGCCAAAAAAATATATATATATATTGATTATTTTTGCATCGGGTTACCTTGCCAATGGCCACATATTTGGCCATTGGCATGCAGCCTGACACATATGCACCCTTTATTTGGAGCTGACATGGCTCCGTTGTGATTTTTGCAGAAACGTACTCAGTTGTCAACTGAGTACATTTCTGCAGCTAAAACGTCTCTTACACGGGCTGGTTTCTGCTTCGGGGATCGCTAATATACCTCATTTGCATACCTTTAGGCTGCAAGTGAGGTATTTAGCATGTCCACACCCAGTCCGTGTAAGAGACGTTTTAGCTGGTCTCTTACACGGAGTTTAGGGCTGTTCCTGGATCGCGAGACTTGCATGGAGTGTTACACGTCTCTTACACTCCGTGCAAGCCTTCGTGAATCCTGCCCTTAATCTTAAAAACTAAATGATTACACTCTGTTCTTCTTGTGTTTGCAAATAATTAAAAGAAACAGGGCTATTAATACTACAAATGTAGTTTTTAACACTTTTCTGTAGCATAGTGGGCTTTGTTAAGAATTTTAAGCAAGCTAGAACAAAAGGAAACTAAAAATAAACGTTTTTCTAAGCTCGTGCCCTGTTTAAATCAACCAAAAATCTTCACTTACTGTTATTTGCTTTCCTGTCGAGCTTATAACTTGTGATTTTAATCCACTGCAAGCTAATTCAACCAAAAAAAATGCTCTTAAAATACAGTAGAGCCTTCCACATATTCATGAATAGCTTAAAACAAAAGTAAATGGTCACAAAGTGAATCAGGCACTTGAAGCAAAGTACTGTGGGGCTTAACATAAGCTAAAAGCTTTTCTAAAGTGACAACCACATATTTCTATTAAGGTAAAAGTGCCTCAGAACATTATTGAGTACATATTAGTAAATAGTATAGATTTAACAAAAATGGAAGGAACATAAGATATGAGTATTAAATCTTATAAGATAAACAAAAAATATGACATTATAAATAAGATAAGAACAATTGATGTAAAATAACTAATATAAATATCTATAAAAGCATAAATGAACACATATCCATAACAGAAAGTATAACCATTTGTATTAACAAGGAACAAAAAATAGTTTAACAGTTAAGAAACCAGTAAATAAACAAACATATCTACACAAATATATTTAAGAAGAGACTGAGTCAGCAGCAACAAAGGATAAATATAGCATGATATAAATGTCATGTAGGTATTATGAGAACCAGCATATCTATAAAGATTGGTGAACAAGGAATGATATAGATGTTTAAATAGCATGAATTTGTCATGATGTCAGCTCACATTCAGTTATTAACTATAAGGATGACTATCTTAAGATGAAATGTAAAACAAGATATGGCAGCTGGGCTGATATGTGTAATACACTAGCAGCAGGTTCAGACATTAATGATGAAATATGGAGGTTTTACTTGTGTCTTATGAAAGAAAACAGAGTAGCTATCTTAACAGTAGAAAATGTGAACCTATTTAAAATTTGCATATATGAAACTTGCAGCTTGCATTGACAGACATCCTATAGGTATATTAAATTTTGATATAAGGAAATATCAAAAATAAAATGATTACTCAGAAATACATACATAAGTAAAAGAGGTATAAGTATACAATGTTTATATGTGAAACAAGAAGTGTATTGATTATAAAACACTGACTAAATAGGATGTTGATGTCTTTTTAAATATGTTATTAATTGGTTAATTGTTAGTAAAAGGTGGGGTATTTAAGAACAGCTGAAATGAACATCTAGTGTACTCAGTTAAAGGCTTGTAATAGCCGAGGTGCTAGAGCATTACATTTGTTTTGTGTTTTATTAAAATAGTTTGCATGTTTCACTGGTCAGCTTTGTTCTGTGGTTTCTGATTGTTTTGCTATTTGCTGTTTTCGGTGGTTGGAAGAGTTTACTTTGGTTATTGAAAGAATATATGGCAACAGGAAAACACAAAAATATAAATTCTAAATACATTACCAATACCCTAAAGACTTTTATACATTTTGCAAACAAAACTCCGGATATAAAAGCATGGTCTTTTTTTATATTCCTAATAACATATACACAAAATAATATTATAACAAAGGACTCAGTAGTAGCTAGTATACTTAGTAAGAAAGGTCTAATTTACTAGCACCAGTTAATAAATACTAATAAAGCACTAATAATAAAGCAAATTATAAGTGAGTTTAACCTTGAAAATAATATGTGGTTAACATTACAGGGATTAAGATAAACCACTTTAAACCAACAGGCAATAATTCAGAAGTCTGTCAGGGAAAAGATTCCTATGTTCATAGAGCAGTTAATAGTGCTGATGGAATATCCTACAAATGGGAAAGGAATGTTATCAATATTGTACAAATTAGAAGAAATAAGAGTTCATAATAAACAAAATATATGGAAATACTATGAAACAGTTACTGGTAAAATGCCAGATGATAAAGTTAAAAAAATGATTCTTACATCTCCAAAACTAACATCTTTATCACTATATTGGCAACTTCTCACATGGCAATTTATGCATAGAACATACTTAACACCACACAAATTAGAACTAATATATAATAAAGAAAATAAATGTTGGAGGTGTAAATCACAATCAATAGCCAATTGGCAACCCATGTTCTATGAATGTCATTTACTTAAACATTATTGGGAAAGTATTAACTATTACAGGCACTGTTCACTGATAATTTTCAACTTACAAAATCTCTAGTTCTGTTGAATACTCCTGTGCCTTCTGTGCCAAGGCAAAAATGTGTAATTTTGTGGACTCTCCTTGCTATCGCAAGGAAAAATATTACAAAGAACTGGAAAGCTGTAACTCCTCCCAATTTTAAACATTTCAAGGAACATAGTTTTATCAGTCTCGCAGTTGGAACTGAAAACAATCAAGGAAAGAACAGAACAACCTACTTCCTTAAGCATTGCCAGTAAATCAAGTGCAGGAAACAGAAAACTGTAATAAATTATAATCTCATTCAAAGATACATTCAAGAAAACAAAGTTTTTTTTTTCAAGCATAGACACCCTTTATAAATAGTTGTTTTGTTTGTTTTTGGAATTGTTTCTTCACTTTAAGATCTGGCTATGTAATTATTTCTTTGATATACATATGTTTATGTTTGTGAAAATCAACAAAAATTTGTTCAGCAGAAAAAAAGAACCAAGCTTAAGGTCAGCTATATAAATTCCAACCATATCTCCCCAGACACCTGAAGCTAAAAATATACTTACTCCAAAGCTAGGAAATACCCTCTACATAGTTAAACTACATTTATCCTTTAATACAGTCAACCATGAATGCTACTTTTAGACTCATTAACTTATCCCTAAGACACGAACACCACTGTCGCACATTGCAAAAAATATCTATTCACCACTGCCTGTTCCACACCACTCTTATTGACCTTATCCTGCAAAGTTCTGAAATAACATTACTGCCCCTCTTTAGGATACAAGCTCAAAAAAACCCCACTCCCCATACTTCTATATAGTGACACTGATAACACCCTTGCTCTAGTCCACACACCCCTCACAATAAGTATTAAAACATTTAAGCTTCTGTAACAGCATGCGCACTAAGTGGAATGACTTACCAAGTAATAGTAGGCAAACAATATGCTATGCACCAAACACAGGACCAGAATACCCACATACCCACCTACCCAGTTAACACACATATCTGTAACTATATATATATATATATATATATATATATATATATATATATATATATATATACACACACACACACACACACACTCACACACACACACACACACACACACACACACACACACACACACACACACACACACACACACACATACACACACACACACAATCAACTTCAAGAGGTAAAATATTCAGGATTATATGATTCCATAGTTTCACTTACCCTGTAGCAGCTTCAAAAAGTTCCAGTTTGCTGTCGGTATTTGATGTCTCTTTTCAACTGGCAAAGAGTACATGGAGCACAGAACATGAAGCACACATAGTCATTACACATGCTCCCCTGTACAAAGTAAATAAATGAATGAATGAATGAATAAATAAATAAATACATAAAGAAAAAATAAACAATGCAAGCTAATCCCAAACAAAGCAGCTATTTACAGTCAATAAATAAAAAATAATAGATAAATGCATATTATTAAAAAGAAATAGGCACTGGATGAATATGTATTCACATTGTATGTTACTGGCTGGTACCCAAGTAAATGCTGGCACAGTTTTGCAAAAAAAATATTTTATGCAAAGTAAGCAGTCAGACAGATACAAATACCATATTTCTTTGTTTTGAATCTGTTCTTGTTTGTCGGTGTAGTTTACTCATTTTAATTGATGTCACCCTCAAATAAGGTATATGGCTATGAGAAATAACAATTACAACTGTGAGATAGTCAGCATTGCAGAAGGCATCATGTTTTTATAATTACCCATAACAAGCCAACACATGATACCTTCTGCAGTGCTGTTTGATCTCGTCAGACAAAATCCATTATTGCATATAATTTGACACAATTACTAAACTCACTCCAACTTCTGCAAAAAATATTAGCCCTGCTGCACAATTGCGCATTGTTTGCTGAATTAATAAATGGGTCAGATAAGATTAACACAGACATAATACTCATTGCATGCTGTGTTTTATGTTGTTTGGTGCAATTATATACCTGAAAAGGAATTGCAACTAAAATGAGTCCCCCCACAGTTTGACTTAATGCTGCCCCAATAGCTACTCTTTAATTGAAAATGCATGTGATTTGATTGTTATTGCAGTAGCAACTTGAAAATGTAAAATGACAGTAAATCAAAGGCTGGTGCAATCCCACAGACTAGCACTCTTCACTGTAATATGTAATTCAGAATCACTCTCTCTGTATATTTAAAAGTGGATTACAAAAGACCTAAATCTAAAGGTAAAAAGGCTAAATCATGTTATGTGTATTCAGACATAATCATACATATCCTTGTGTACATAAAAGTAATATTTGGTTCTTATTCAGAAGTGGTCAGCCAAGGATCCTCTGAAGTGGAACGATGGGACCAGTTTTTAAAAACAGTAAACATTTCATGTGCTTTTAGTTTTACTCTAGAGATCTCAAGAAGCTTCTTTCTAACTGCATAGAGAAAATTCATCATTAGTTTTTTATATATATATATATATATATATATATATATATATATATGTGTGTGTGTGTGTGTGTGTGTGTGTGTATAGATAGATAGATAGATAGATAGATAGATAGATAGATAGATAGATAGAGATTCTAAATCCCATCTGAATGGTGTTCACCTTATTTGAGGTATACGAAAAAAGATTGAACTGCAGTGAGTAACTGGTCTTACAAAAATGTTATAGAGGTTATATAGCATTCTAAAACACAGTGCAACCCCACCACAAGTCTTTCTAGTATTTGGAATTGTAGCTGATCCAATCAACATCAAGACAGAGAGGGGGAAAAAAGAAACCGCAGGAGTACAAAGTGTTTCACAGCTTTAAAAGCTGTAACACATTTAGTGCTGTCAGAGTCAAAGTGCATGTGACTCTTTATCATCTTTAAAAACTGTGATATACTATATGTTGTCATATGTAAAAAGAAGAGTGGGAACCTGAGGTATATTACAACTTTTAAAATTGTTTGATCTCCCCACCACTGCTCTGTGGTGGGTACTCTTTAAGTGTTATCATGAGACTAGATTAGTTAGATATGTCTGGTTATCTTTGTGGTCTCCAAATTAATACATCGATTGCAGGGAGTAAAGTCATTAAGGAGTGCTCTTATATGAGCATTAAAATGTCCTATACATGTTATATTGTTATATTGTTAGAATTTATATGTTACCGAGTTATACCAGTCAGTAGTAGTATTGTATAACTTTCCTGATTTAGCTGTAAAATGCAAACTCCCAACCATTCACCTGTAATAAAATTAAACCAATTAGGCAATTATTTGAAATGTTATTAAGAAAAATTTTGTGCAAGGACAGCATAAGCCAAACTCCAGATATTTGGAACACAGCTTATGATACTCACCGTCTAAAAAGCCTATATAACATTGCAACAATGCATCTTAGATACCGAAATACTGAGTAAGTAATCTCTACCCATATTGCAAGAAGGTTTTATCTTCAAAATTGCTGGATTTCATATGTAACCATACACTGCAAGAATAACATTTTATTTAGGTGAACCTAATCTGTCAATCTATGAGGCAGAGAAATTATTTAAGTAAAGTGGTAAAGCTTTGATTAAAAACTACTACCAGGGTTATCGGCTATTTAATTTATTGTGCACCAATAAAGGTCTCAGTACATGAGGCGTTTTACACTGAAAGAGAAAACGTATTTTATTTAACATTATACTTTAATTAAGTAAGATGCAAAACATGGTGGACATCGCTAAATATAGCATATGCAACAATGCAACGGTAGCAATGCAGTTCAGCCATGAGAGAGAGAAAGCCAACATCTGTGTTGAAATATTTACCATGGTAAATGCAACAACATTACTGTGAAACAGCTTGGTCTTTGTTTATTATGAAATTAATCTGAACACAAATGTAAGTTGAATTTAAGTTAATTATGTGATCCAAATGTATAATAGGCTTTGATTTGAGTGACTACAGATGGAATATTATAGCAATAACCCATGCCTGGGTGTGGGTAATGCTGGATTTACCCATGGTTGGTGTGGTTTGGTCATGAGGGTGAAGCCCGAGTTGCCAAACAAAGACAACTGTGGGTAAATCCAGCATTACCCACACCCAGAAGTGGGTTATTGCTATTATACAATGACATTATTTAAGAAAAAAAATAATTACTTTTCTTAAATAATGGCATTGCATAATGCCTCCTTGCTGCCCTTCCGCAGCTGTCTGGTATTCTGTGGCAGTTCTGATGTACTGCGCATGCGTATGCTTATGCAGTACATCAGAGTTGTGGGCGGAAGCAATGGAGAAAGTTTAACATAGCGAGACAGCTTTAAAAAAAGAAACGGAGAATCTCTGTTGCTTTTTTTAAAGCTGTCTCGCTATGTTAAACCCATTTAACATAGCGAGACAGTTTTGAAAAAAGCAACGGAGAAAGCAAGATCTCCGTTGCTTTTTACACACTGTCTCGCTATGTTAAAGGAGTTTAACATAGCAAGACAGCTTTAAAAAATGCAATGGAGAATCTCTGTTGCCTTTTTTAAAGCTGTCTCGCTATGTTAAACCTATTTAACATAGCGAGACACTTTTAAAAAAGCAACGGAGATAGGAAGATCTCCGTTACTTTTTTTAAAGCTGTCTCACTATGTTAAACTTGTTTAACATAGGGAGAGAGTGTGTAAAAAGCAACGGAGATCTTGCATTCTCCGTTGCTGTAAAAAAATAGTTATACTAATGGAAAAAGTCTGGGCAACCAGACCTTTTTCCATTACTATAACTCTGATTTACAATGTGCTCACTGACCAATCAGCGTGCACATTTTGGAATATTAATGGGGGGGTCATTGTATATTCTGTATTAACCTCTGGCAAAGACTTTAGAAGTGAATCTTTGCGACATCAGAAGAAAAGAAAAAGTAAACAGAAAAGTAAAATTTGCCTATAAGTTAGGATTAGATCCCAAACCTGTTAACCAGTGTGACATTGTGCAGAAATAAGCTTAGAGCAGCTGGCTTGTGCATCAAATAGCACTACCGTATCCTAGCAATTATATAACATCCTGCCCTTAACCTCAGAAACTACTCTAGGAGACCCCTGTTAAACCCTGTCCCTAATCCTAAACACCCAACCCTATTACAGGACTAGACAACATGGATATGCAATTTCCAAATGTCTCTGTGGCCAGCTTAATAGATTTGGGCATGCTAAGGCAATGCAGAAATTGTCTCATGTTATCAGACAACAACTTAATCAATAAAGAACATAACATGGTATACAAGAAATTAAAAATACATAACTTCCTTGGAGACAAAAATCTCACATACAAATGAGGTCATCTGGAATACCCACAGTACATCCCTCACATACACCATTCACCACATATACAAATTATCTTATGCTGAAGCACTTAGAAGAAACAATCATGAATGAAACCCTCCCAAATCTCCAAGACCTACAAAGCCACCTAATGGCAAAGCCAAAATCAGGAAAAGCAACTCCATTAAAGGCAAGTGTTCTCTTATACAACTAAACAACACATTTAAGAGGTTTAATTAAGTCCAGAAAGGCCAGATATGAGGTTAGGACATTCTCACAGGCTAAGGACAATCAGAAGACCATCTTCAGCTACATCTGGAGCCTTAGAAGTAACACACAACAGTTTGCTGAACTGGTGATGAACAGTACCACCTACACTGATCAGGGTTACATAGCAAATATACCAGATGATAAATTCATCTCATACTTTACCCCCCCCCCTTCTCACCAGCTCCATAAGCTGAACTCTCTGACATACTTCTCCCAGCTATCAGCAGGGACCAGGTGCTGACAGCACTCACTAGAATCAAGAACGCTGCCTCCATGAGTCCCAACAATGTGCCAGGTTACCTCCTAATCAGTCTAAAACAGGACCACTTAAGGCACTCTTCAACTACAGCCTTGAAACAGGCATTGTTGCAAGTGAATGAAAGACCACAACAGTCATTCTCCTCCAAAAGGGTGGACCATCAACAGACTCAGGGAACAGCAGACCCATTAGTCTAACAAGCCTCATGGAATACATTATCATGGAAATGATAAACAAGGACATTGAAACCATCCCAATTTGGCTTTTTTAAGGAAACATCATGCATACTTAACCTGGTGGACTTATTTGAGAAGTTTACCAAGGCAATGAGCAAGTGTAAAGCATTTCATATTGTGCATCTTGACTTGGCTAAGGCAATGGGTCCAATGCATTCTCAAGCATTGTTGACAAGCTCTTTGAGCTAGGCATAAACCCTTATATAACATACTGGATTTCCATCTGGCTCACAGATAGGATTGAAGCAATCATGATCTTTGTGACCACATCCACCAGGTGACCGGTCACCAGTGGAATACCCTAGGGCTTTATGTTGGACCTGTTCCTGTTTGGAATCTACCTCTCAAAAGTCAAGGCTAATGTTAAAGGCCTATGGATCACCAAGGCTGCAAATCAGTGTAAATTTGGAGCTATTATAAATTGCCCCCAAGACACAAACATCTTGTAAGTGGATTTAACAAAGAACATGACTGGTGCCAAAGCCATGGCCTAAAACTCAGTGCCAAAAAATGTTTTATAATGCCCTTTGGGAAACTGTCAACCCAAGTTAATTACTACATTGATAAAATCCCCCTAAGAGTTGATCCAGTAATAAGGGATCTGGGAACATATATAGACAGCAATATGGCCTTTGACCAACATGTAGCTAAGATAATAGGAAAATCATTCCATGTCACCCAACTTATAGGTGAGGGCATGTTATCCGTGTCCATGGAAATTATAGTATCACTCTTCTCAGCTCTTATCAGACCTGTCATTGAATACAATGCTGTCTTTTGCATCTATCTAACCAGACACTTGCAACAGTTGGAATGCCCACAAAGGTTTCTCTCCAGGAGAATTCATGGCATGAATACCCTTTCCTATTGTGATTTCCTAAAGGCTCTGTCTCTGTATTCACTCTCCTACAGGTTGCTGAGAGAGGATCTTAGGTTTTCTTATGGGGCTTGCTCAGATTCAGCCCTGATTTATCTGTTGCACATGTGCAAAAGAAACAGCACCAGAAACACAAGGCCCAGGGAAATGAACTTCACTTGTGGCATATATAGTACATGATGGAGAGAAAGATATGTGTCCCAAGGGATCCCACACTATTGAATAGGCTCCCCATCCATGTAAAACAGTGTTCATCCCTGACCCCATTCAAACAAAACCTTCACAACTGGATGGGAAATTGTAAATTTGTCCCCAGTCTGACCCCCATATCCATTATGGACAGAGGCAGTCAATAAGAAAAGTATTATCCTAACACACACACACACACACACACACACACACACACACACACACACACACACACACACACACACACACACACACTACGAATATCTACCTGTGTACTAACAAGCCCCCACCCTGTATGATACTTGTGACCCAAATGGTCTGGTTTACGCTGCTAAGCTTGCAAGAGCCCTAGTGGCCATTAGCCTACTAACAACCTATGAACCTATAACAATAAAAGTATGGTGAGAAGGAACAGTACTAAAGTAGTCAGCAATAACAGGATGTGTGCAAACATGTGTAACACAGGCAGGTCTGCAGTGTTGTAAGGACAGAAAGAAGAGAAGGCATAAAATATATACTGCAAAGCCATGTATGTGAAATACAGATCGATATAGGGTAGGAATATTTTCCCTGGTGACACCAAAACAGCAGTCTACACGGGAACAAATGAACATTTTCAGGTTGTATTTTTGTATGACACTAGAGGAAGAGTCGAATACTTAGGATAAAGTTTCCATTATATAGTAATATCAGAATGAATGTTGTTCACTATTTGAATTAAGTGTACAAGAGAAAGTAAGCAGATGGGAGTCACTGGACCTGAGGTTTCATCTGGAACTAATAGGCAAAACAATATTTATGAGGTAACCATAATTATTTAATAGATAAAGACTTTGGTTGTGTAGCACAGTTTGTCTGAATCTTGACCATTAGAGGTTAACTGTCATGATGCAGTTATGTTCCTGTCTTAAGTTTGCTAGCAGTAAGGAGGACAGCCCTTTAGTAAAGTAAGAAATGTTTGCAATTGCATGTTGATTGAGGCAGATATAGGAAGGGGTTCTTTGAAGAACAAGAAAAATGTGGATTTATTGCAACAAGGTTATAAGGTCAGGAAAATAGTATCTTACTTGGCAGATAGTCTCAGGTACTACATTTCATTCTTTTACTGCCTGCAGCACTTGGTCAGTAGATGTTAGGCACTAACTGACATAGTCTCCTGTGTGCTTAAAAGACAATTAGCTAAAGAACAATCCACCATGCAGCTTCAGTTTTGGTGGCATTTAGGATTCTTTGTGTGTTGCTATACCAGCCCAGAAGAAGAAATTAGAGCATGTTGATGTATATCTTAGTAATCATCACATTGTTAGAAAAGTGTTATATAACTATATTATCAGCATATCAGATAACATGATTGTTCCTGTAAATCCCCCGCAGGGATATAACATCAAGTGGAAACAGGCCAGAACCCAGTGCATCTATGGCTGATAGTTGGATTAGAGAAGTTCTGAACAGTTCTAATCACTGATATCAAGACTGAAGGTAATAAATTATCCATTCCAGTGTGCCCTGACCAAAAGTCCATAATCTAAGGCTACTGGGGAGCTTGACATAGCAGACAGCATTGAAAACCTATGAAAAGAACATCAGCTGCCATTCATTCATTTATTCATGTTTATTTGATCCCCATGCATGAACTATTGTAAGGAAGTCTACTTTCATTACACATTGAATATAATACCTCATTTAGTATGTACCTGTACAAACACTTGTAACAACTGGAATGACCACAGTGCTTTCTCAGCAAACAAAAAATCAAGGGCCTGAGTCATAAAAACAATGCCGACCATCTCAAAGCTTCAACCCTCTTCTCTGCATTATATGGGCTACTAATACACTCCTCTGCTTTAGATATAGAGCCTCAGCAGACCCTAACCTCTCAGACCACTTATCCAATTGCAAGTTCAATAGTAGCATGAACATCCAATCTAGACATCTCAATCTCTATGGCAACATAAATATAATATGTGGAAGTGATGGGTATATATATATATCACAAAAAATATATCTTGTATGACACTGTCTTCCACTACACATAAAGTAAAGTACGTCACTTTCTTTATTTAAATGTAATTTGGATGAATAAATGGGAAACCACAAGTTCATCTCCAGCTTAGCTCCAATATGTATGTTCTTCATGAATAGGGGTAACAAATAACTGTAGTCTACTGATGACAATGCATGTTTGCACATGCAAGAACATGACACTATGAGTACAGCAAATAGCCTAGGTAAGGGCTACACGGCAAAGTCTGTACTATAATGCATGTTATAAATGGGAAGGAAAAAAGTATATAGGGCAAGAAGAAAGTGGAAAGACCAAGTTGTGAAACACACGCAGAGGGGGAAGGAGAAAAGAAGAGCGCTGTGGGGTGGGAGAGCAAAGGTATTTTTTCTATGAAAAATGCCATTTTATTATATGTTCAAGTAGGGAAGAGGGGGAAAAGTAGCATGTGGATGCTGTGGGTAGGAAATACAGTATAAGGATGGCAGCAGGGCAGACAAGACAACCCCCCAGATTCACAAATCCTCCGTGTAAGACTTAATAAGTCTTACTCGGAGGCTGCAGTTGAATGGTATGACATCAGTGTGCCATGAATATGCATGTGGGCATGCTGACCCAACCGTAAGTCGTACATGCACCATGTAAGAAAGCAGGGGGCGTGTCCGACTACCGAGCAGTCTAAATGTCCATGTCCCTGCAAGTGTTTGAAAAGTAAAAGCAAATACACAAGAGCGAGTCCGCTCAAATGTCCCTGCACCCAACACCACACTCCCTGATATTGTAAACCCCCATCACAGTTATAAAAAGCAAAACATTAAATTTATTTTTTTAAATTCCCAAAATAGCTGCCTGTATTTGCGCGTGTGTGTGCGGGTATGCCCATTGCTTAGCTAGAGTTAGCAATTCTGACATGGAAGAGCATAAAAAAGAATGTTTATGCAAATCACACCAAATAGCAATAGCGTAATGGTAGAGCGTTTGCACAAAGAAGAGGCATTCATGATTCGAGTCCCACCACTCCCCTTCGTATTTATTTTTAAATTAGTATATGAAATAATACCAGACAAATATGTGTAAATAGTACTAAAACACAGTGAAATGGCCAATGTATCAGTGAACAAAATAAATATTTTAAATGATCCTGATATATAATTGCCTGCAGTTAAGCAGCGCTTCACCCAGTGCAATAGAGTTGCCCATAGTTTAATAACGGTTAACCCAATGCAATAGAGGTGTCCATAGCGGAATAGCGCTTTAACCAGTGCAATGTGTTTGCACGGACGTGCACGCCGCTCCAACCAGGGCACCATAGGGCACCGAGGAGCAATGTAGAGCAAAGTTGCTTAAACGCAGCCACACCCCCTAGCCTGTCTGGACAGTATGAAAATAAAATGAATGACAAGTTTCGAACCCAGGGCATCACAAGCAAAGTACAGAGCCACTTAGCCATGACAACTTAGGGGAAACAGCCACTGTTAACATACATATACTTACTAATGGTAGTTTAACCATTACTAAGCAGGTCTCTAGTCAGCCGAGAATTTTAAAAAACGGCCAATCACAAAAAAGTGCAGGAAATGCGGCATATTTAAGCCCCATAGGCAGGAATACACACCATAACTGATTGTAGCTGACATCTGCAGTTAGAATGGCTGGTGTCGGAGAGGGAACATGCTTCCGAGCACAACGTTGGGTCATCGAGGAGTTGAAATACATGGTTTGGCTCCTTGTCCACCGTCATGAGTCAAGACTCCTGCAGGGCCAGTTAGAGTACAAGGCAGAGGCTTGGAAACAGTTAGCTTATGACCTCACCAGTGCCACAGGCATTCCTCGGACTGGTGAGCAGGTCCGTCACCACCATGCAGACCTGAAGAGATGGAAGCAGGACCGCCTAAACCAATGGATACAGGAGGCCCGTAGGATGCAAACTGCCCCACAACTGAGTATGTAGCCATGGAATGCAGTATGTAAGAATTGATAATTGAGTATGTATAACGGATAGGTATGTCTCAATATCCCTTTATTTACTTTACAGCTGCAGGTGACCGTGCTGTGAATCAGTAAGCCTATGCTGATAGGCTGCTAAGCCTGCACCACCAGGCAGGTTAGTGATTATTCTGCATGCATTGTTATATAAAATATGGGAGAGAGCATGAAAGAAAGTGTTGTAGTCCAATAATACAGCCATAATTGCCTGAATACATCCTCTGCATGTACTGTCAGATAAAAACATCAGAGAGGCAGAAAAAGAGTGTAGTAACCCATTAAGAAAGGTAACATATGTCTGGAATACTATCTCTGCAGGCACTGTCATATAAAATAAGTGAGTGAGCCTGAAAAAAGAGTGTTCTAACCTATTAATAAAGGTATAATATGTCTTGAACATGTCTGCCATATGCACCGTTAAAACAAATAAAGGAGTGAGCTTGTGGAAAAGTGTGTAATGCCATTAATAAAGGTCTAAAACCCAGAGTGTGTCTCTGTCACAGAATTTGAAATATTGTTGAACCCTTGCATTATACAAATAGTATTGTTTGAAAAAGTGCTGGCAACCCAGAGTTGTGCAGTCCCATATAAAGTGGGTGATAGAAGTGCTAGTAGCTGTGAAGCATATATACAGTCCGCAACAGTCAGTTACTGGCTGGCATGCATAAGTAAATCTGGCACATGTGTAGCATGTTATTTTATCCCCAGAAATGTGAGTGCGTGTCAAGAAATGCAGGGTTCTGTACAAGTCGAAGTGAAAATGGCATGTGAAAACATCCCAGATATGTAGATAAAGAAATAGAAGTGCAGTCAAGAAATATGTAGCAGTAACATCTGCATCGTGGACAGTTAGTATGTCAGATATAGGTCAGGCATATACTGAACTAGCCAAACCCATTACACAACCTAATGTATGGTGGCAAGTGTAATAATACATGTAGGGGATATACACCTGCAGTCACTAGGAATGTAGTGTAGACTAAAAGGTAATTATAAGATGTTAACCGAGGTTTTTTTCTACACCCTACTGTATGTGCATAAACCATGCAATTCCACACCTCAATGGGTATGTGTAACCTTAAATATTTGTTGGGACATATGTCCTATTGTTCTATCCACGAGTAATCCAAAAAGTGGAAGCGGACAAGTACAGCAAAAGCACCGACTGTTTATTTATAGTAAGCGCTTTCGGCTAAGGATATTCCTCAGCCTTCTTCAGACTAAGACAAAGTACACACAGCAACACTTTATATATAAAATGCATATACGAATAAAGACAATTAGAATAAATTAATTGTCTAAATTAATTAACTACCTAGCTAATTTCAAGCCCAGATTTTAAAGGGCTAGTACCCGGTAGTACTAAAATTCACGTATCTGTTAACAATTTTACATTTTAAAAATAAATAATGTATTTTTTAAAAACATCTTATAAAAACATTTTGTAAATTAAAAATTAAAAATTAAGAAAGGAACCTAAATATACTACGGAACTCCTAGGAATATATAGTTATGCCCTGTATAACAAAGCTTTAACAGACATTGTTAGTCTAATACCAATGAATAAAACACTTATAAACATAAATAAATAAATTAATGAATATAAATATGATAAAAAAGAAGGAAGATCAGGCATTGGTTAAAGTAGTGGGACAACATCCATCATTTACATATAGACGAGGGATGAATTTAAAGAACCTTGTTGAAAAGACTACAGTTAAAACTAGAGTGAAATGGTGTGGGCATGTTTAAATGCGGTATGTGCCCCCAGTGTAAATACATTTTACCTGGTAATAAAACTAACATTAATGGTAAAATTTATCATATTAATGTTATATTGCTCAGACAAGCTCCACGTGGGTTTACAGAGTGGTCCTAGCAGCAAGGAACTCAAAAAAGCGACTACCTTCTGGATTTAAGTATCTTTGCTTTTTTTCACTGGAAATAGCTTCTGTAGCTTACTTTGAAGTAGCCTGAACTGTTTTTTTAACTGATTGCTGCATTATTTTAAAATCTGCACTTAAAAGTTACATTTAGTCGAATTTGATAGAAAGTTTGCTTGTTTGTTTGTTTAATTTAACTGTGGAGGCTGCCCACTAAAGTGTGCTAGCCTGTGTAACTAATTTATCACTGTCTCTGCATTTTCTGTGTGTTTCTACCAAAAAAACAAAAAATAATCTTTGTTTTCCCGCCTTCCTCGACTAGCTTAGATCAGTTTACAAGCATTGCTGTATTCTGGGCTGTGGTGTAGTTCCTGTGTTGTCCATTACCTTACTTGGATAGAAGGAAGTTTCTTTGCTCACCAGTGGGAGTGGGGAGCCTTGAGCAGCCTACCTGTCCTTGGGGGAAGTGACCTCCGCACAAGAAGCTGTAGCAATTGGTTGTTTGGGACCATTCCTAGCTCTTTTGTAGTTCACTTTTTAAAATCCGCCTCTGGGCATTTTTTTCTGGCTATACTGCTCAGACAAGCTCCACGTGGGTTTACAGAGTGGTCCTAGCAGCAAGGAACTCAAAAAGCGACTACCTTCTGGGTTTAAGTATCTTTGCTTTTGTTTCACTTGAAATAGCTTCTGTAGCTTACCTTGAACTAGCCTAAACTGTTTTTAACTGATTGCTGCATTATTTTAAAATCTGCACTTAAAAGTTACATTTAGTCGAATTTGATCGAAAGTTTGCTTGTTTGTTTGTTTAATTTAACTGTGGAGGCTGCCCACTAAAGTGTGCTAGCCTGTGTAACTAATTTATCACTGTCTCTGCATTTTCTGTGTGTTTCTACCAAAAAAACAAAAAAACAAAAAAAAATCTTTGTTTTCCCACCTTCCTCGACTAGCTTAGACCAGTTTACAGGCATTGCTGTATTCTGGGCTGTGGTGTAGTTCCTGTGTTGTCCATTACCTTACTTGGATAGAAGGAAGTTTCTTTGCTCACCAGTGGGAGTGGGGAGCCTTGAGCAGCCTACCTGTTCTTGGGGGAAGTGACCTCAGCACAAGAAGCTGTAGTAATTGGTTGTTTGGGACCATTCCTAGCTCTTTTGTAGTTCACTGTTTAAAATCCACCTCTGGGCGTTTTTTTCTGGCTATACTGCTCAGACAAGCTCCACGTGGGTTTACAGAGTGGTCCTAGCAGCAAGGAACTCAAAAAAGCAAATACCTTCTAAGTATCTTTGCTTTTTTTTCACTGGAAATAGCTTCTGTAGCTTACTTTGAACTAGCCTGAACTGTTTTTTAACTGATTGCTGCATTATTTTAAAATCTGCACTTAAAAGTTACATTTAGTCGAATTTGATCGAAAGTTTGCTTGTTTGTTTGTTTAATTTAACTGTGGAGGCTGCCCACTAAAGTGTGATAGCCTGTGTAACTAATTTATCACTGCCTCTGCATTTTCTGTGTGTTTCTACCAAAAAAACAAAAAAACAAAAAAATAATCCTTGTTTTCCCGCCTTCTTCGACTAGTTTAGACCAGTTTACAGGCATTGCTGTATTCTGGGCTGTGGTGTAGTTCCTGTGTTGTCCATTACCTTACTTGGATAGAAGGAAGTTTCTTTGCTCACCAGTGGGAGTGGGGAGCCTTGAGCAGCCTACCTGTCCTTGGGGGAAGTGACCTCAGCACAAGAAGCTGTAGTAATTGGTTGTTTGGGACCATTCCTAGCTCTTTTCTAGTTCACTGTTTAAAATCCGCATTTGCACAGCTTTGCGCAGTCGTGTGCATAGCGCAGCGCCAGTTAAACAAGGTTAAACTTTTTCTGGCTCCGCCAAGTCTGCTCTTCAAATTTTCCCTTAAGGAAGCTCTACCCTTAGTATAACCAGACTACTCACTGTCTTATAAGCCTAGCACTTGTTCTCAATACTACTCTACTAAGTAAGCACTCTTGTACTAAGTAAAGCACTACATCTACCTACCACCCCTGTGAATACCCACTTCCCTTAAAGGTATACCACTCCCATATACTGTTCTAGCATGTCAAGTGGTAGATTACTGGCGTCTCCAGTTCAGCTGGTCAATCTGAGCATCTTGAGACAATGCTACAATTGTCTCATGTACACAGACAACCCTCTCCTCCTCCCAACAAACACAAATACATGTGAGAGATGCAACTATATAGCCAAACTGGAGGCTGAACTCTCTCAACAAAGGGCTGGCATGACCAGACAGGAGGAGATGGCAACCATACACACAACAATCCCAGTCCCACATAGACCTACTACAACTGCAAACCAAACACATAAAAACACAAAGACATACTCGGAGGCTCTAATAAAAAACTTACCAAAACCACAGAGGCTCCCAAAGCAGACATCCAAAAATCCACCACCTCAAAACAAAACACATGCAACACATACTTCAATAAATCAGTGTGTCGACCAATCGCAGCCCTTAAGGCCAAACACCTTGCCTGATACACTAGTAATAGGTGACTCCATAGTCAGACACACTGATGTCCCACTGACCAGGCTGAACAAGGAGAAGGTGACTGTGAGCTGTCTATCGGGGGCTAGGATATGCCACATAACACATGCACTCAGGTCACTCCAAAGCAAGTACAAATATGACTCCGTCATTGTCCATGCTGGCGTGAATGACCTAAGACGTAACTCCCTGGACTACATGAAAAGAGACATAGAGGAGCTCTCCGATTATGTAGCCCAGGCTGGTATGACCCTGACCCTGAGCAGCATCTTGCCCTCACCAAGAATGATACCACAATACAAAAACAAGATGATCAGCATTAACAATTGGCTTGAATACTGGTGTCATTCTAAGGGGATCCAGTGTCTGTCTGCCTGGGATGATATGTTGGACAAGCCACGCTGCTTCGCAAGGGATGGCTTACACCTGTCACCACTGGGCTTCCGGATATTGGCAAAGGCTCTTGCCACCCCCATAGTGCCTTTTTTAGGCAAGGCTCAAAAGACAAACCCACCTCCTTAGAAAACAAAAATGGAAAAAAACTAGGGGTAATGCTGCTCAACGCCAGAAGTCTAAATCTCAAAATGCAGGCACTTGATGCACTCCTCAGCATGGAGAACATCGACGTCTGTGCAGTAACTGAAACCTGGTTCAAGGCTCCTGAGAGCACCCCAGCACTACCAGGCTATACCTCGTATCATGCTTTTCGGCCCCAAAACCTGGGCCGAACCACAAAGGGAGGGGGAGTGTCCATATTCATAAAGGACACCCACACCTCCAGGTTAGTAGCAACACATGAAGCAACAGAGACCATACAGGTGCAACTAACCATAGGCAAAACTGCTATACAACTGGGAGCATGTTACAGACCACCCTCCCAACCTCAAGAACCCCACTCAGCCTTCCTGATGACATTGGAGGATATGAATGTATCACAAAATACCATCATACTGGGAGACTTCAACTACCCAAACATAGATTGGGTACATTATTCTAGCCCTAATACCCTAGCCCAAAGGTTCCTGGAATTCATAAATTCAAATGCACTGGAACAACTAGCTACCTCTCCCACTAGGGGAGATAATATACTAGACCTGATCATCACAAACATGGGGACAAAATGCTCCACACCGGAAGTATACCCCTCACTAGTGAGATCTGACCACAAACTAATCACCCTGGATATACATATCCCACCTCCACCCCCAGCACAAAAGACCACAGTGAAAACCTTCTCAAAAGCAGACTTCACTCTTCTTAAGAAGGAGATGGTATCCTTTAAGCCCACTGTGCCAGTGGATACCACATCCGGCAATGCCGAATCCTTCACAAATGCTTTCTATGGACATATCCAAGAATGCATGGATCATGCAATCCCAAACAAATCCAAGTCCCTCTCCACCAAATGTAAGCATCCTGTCTGGTGGACCTCAGCCATAAACAAATTGTATAACAAAAGAAGGAAGCTACTGCACGTCAGAGCGAAATCCCATGAAGGGAAGACGTCTCTGATCAACATTAGCAGAAAACTACGTTCTCTCATAAAAACATCCAAGGCAAACTTTGAGAGAAAAATCGCTAAGGACACTAAAGATAACCACAAAGCCTTCTTCAGCTATGTTAGAAACCTGGGCGGAAACCCTCAGATATGCTCAGAGTTGGTTCACAACAACAAAAAATACACTGAACCCACAGATATTGCTAACATTCTGGCTGACAGGTTCAGTGCAAATTTCTCACCTCCTTCACCCCCAAAAGAAGAAATACTTATCCAGTTGAATGTAATCTCCCTGTCATCTCAGATGTCCAAGTGAGAACCGCCCTAAACAAAGCAAAAAACACAGCATCAATGGGACCTGACAGTATCCCGGGGTGCGTGTTACGTGAACTCCAAGAGGAGCTAAACCCATACATAAAAATGCTATTTAACCTTAGCCTTACTTCGGGATATGTACCTGTACACTGGCGTACAGCAACAGTGGTCCCACTCCACAAGGGGGGTGCCTCTACAGACCCTGGAAGCTACCGGCCCATAAGCTTAACTAGCCTGGTCTGCAAAGCCATGGAAAGAATCATTATGGAACTCATATAACAGAGACATAGGGGACCTACAGACACTTGACCCCACCCAGTTCAGCTTTGTGAAGGGCAGATCCTGCCTTTTAAATCTGGTTGACTTTTTTGAAACAGTCACTAAAGCCATTGATGAGGGCAAAGCAGTCCATACAGCATACCTGGACTTGGCTAAAGCCTTCGACACAATACCCCATTCAGGCATCATAGATAAACTAAACAGCTTAAAAGTAAACCCCTATGTCACTAGATGGGTTGCAAACTGGCTAAAGGACAGAACCCATAAAGTTAAAATCGCTGGAGCAATGTCAGACTCTAAGCCGGTCACAAGTGGTGTCCCACAGGGATCTGTCCTGGGACCCCTCTTGTTTGGCATTTATTTCTCAGATGTTAAAGCAAACATGGGAGGGCTGTGGCTGACAAAGTTCGCAGATGACTGTAAACTAGGAGCCATAGTCGATACACGAGCAGACACACACATCCTACAAAAAGGCCTCACTAAAACGGACAACTGGTGCCATAGTCACGGCCTTAAACTAAATGCCAAAAAATGTATAGTCATCCCTTTTGGAAAAAACAAAGTACCCACAAATTATCACATAGACAGCAACCCACTGAGTACGGAAAAAGTAATCAGAGACCTGGGGACCCAAATAGACGGCGACCTCTCATTTGACACCCACGTTGCCAAAGTGGTTAGAAAAACATTCTACCTTGCACACCTCATCATGAAGGGATTCACATCCAGATCCAAGGATGTCATTGTCCCCCTATATTCCTCCCTCATCAGACCCATGATTGAGTACAATGCCCCATTTGGTATGTACCTCACCTGGCACTTGCAACAGCTGGAGAGACCACAGAAGTACCTCGCCAAAAGGATCAAGGGTCTCCAACATATGTCTTATTCAGCCAGACTAAAGAAACTTCAGCTCTATTCAGTGGCATATCGCCTGCTCAGGGGTGATCTCTGCCTGACGTACAAGGCCATGTCCAATCAGGATTTGATGGACATGCTCCACCTCAAAAAATCCAAATCCATCAGGACCACGAGAGCTAAAGTCTTAAACCTCGGCACAAGTATGAATAGGACATGCTGGAGGGATAGATTCATAACCCAGAGGCTTCCCATGCTCTGGAACAGGATCCCAGTTCGTATTAGGCAGAGCCCCTCACTGACTCTCTTCAAGAGAAATCTTGATGAGTGGATGGGAGATCAAAAGTTTACCCCAGGGGTCACATCTGTGTCACTGCTTGACAGGGGCACAGTAAACTAATTCTATTATATAAGGGGACCTTCATTGTGTCACTACTAGACAGAGGCACAGTATTCTAGATTTATTCTGTACATTTTTGTACCATTTCATGGGGTGGCAAAAGCCACATCACTATGGCTAGGCTTACAAATGCCCCAGGGCAGATAGCCTAGTATTATACTATGAAACTATGAAACTATGAAATATAACTGTGAAACTAAGGGGGTAGTGTATGTCGCCTTGTGCAAGAAATGTCCCTCCTTTTATATTGGCAAAACAGAGAGGTCATTAAAGAAAAGAATTTATGAACATCTGTATGCCATAGGGAGAAAGGACTTAACCAATGCACTTGCAAGGCATATTTGTGAACATCCTGAGCATTCCTTTTTGTTTACAGCCGTTCACCAGGTTAAACGTCATGTTAGGGGTGGCCCATGGCAGTTCAGCTGGAAGAACAAGAGGTATTTTGGCAGATTAGAACACTTGCACATTTAACCCAGGTTTAAATGAGTATGCATCTATAAAATGCATTCTCAAACTAAAAGCACTAAGGAGATGAGCTTTTTTTATCATATTTATATTCATTATTTTAGTCTGAAGAAGGCTGAGGAATATCCTTAGCCAAAAGCGCTTACTATAAATAAACAGTCCGTGCTTTTGCTGTACTTGTCCGATTCCACTTTTTTGGATTACTCGTGGTTTTAACTTCTATTGTTCTATAAATATTTGCATTCATGTTGATGCATGTGCCCTGTTTAAACACCACAATCATGGTGGCCTGTTGCTACCAAACATCCCTGCATGTTGTTGGAATATCCACTGTGGTTCAATATATGCATGTGTTATGCTTGCTGTTCAACTATTGGAACCATGGTGTGTTGGGTTAATGGGAATATTACTGCATGCTGTTACAACTAATCTGGAATGCTGTTGTCTATGTTGTAATTAAACACACCTAATCACAGAACGTATGGGAAGGCCAGTCCCAGCGGACCCACCTGTCCCTCCTCAGCTGGCGAGTGCACCTGGCACCAGAAGGTCCAGTGCCCAGCCTGGGCTCCCCTCCTCCATTGGTCCTGTGCCACCTTCGGGTGGAAGCACTGCAGGGTGTGGGGCTCGTCCCCCCATGCAAGCGTGGGTGGAGAAGGGCCACCTGTCACCCATTGAAGGGTCCAGGTTGTGGTGCGTAGGGAGATCCAGCATTCAGTCGGTGATCCCTTACGCCAGCTCGAGGCAAGAGTGGCATGTCTCACGGGTGAGCCTGCCCGTCCTACGCAGCCCCCAGCACAGCCACCCTCGGGGCTGTGAAGGTGCAGTGGTGACTGCCCATGCGTGGGGATCTCAGTTCCACTGTTACCCTCTATGGGCTCATGGGCTTGCGATTTCCAAACATCCGACCCCATCAATTGTGTTCACCCACCCCATGTGTCATACACTGCCCCTGTATGCATCTTGTCTGTCTTGTCTGTTTACCTCCCCAACCTACCGCCCCGGACATACCTACTTCCTCTACCTCACTTCTCACTCTCACCTGAAAAAACAAAAAGCAAAATGGGCAATCTGTACCCACAAAAAAATTACGCCCCATACATAGCTGCCCATTTCGCACACATGTCCATTGGACATGTAAACTGATAATTATAATTGGCAGTACAACATACTTTGTTGTCCTCACCCCTCTCCCAGGGGTGGAAGGTTTCAAATATCACTCCAAATTTATTGCATATGCACAGCTGTTGCTGGTAAAGAAATGGACAGCTATGGACCTTCCCTACACCTGTCCTGCGCATCCCGAGCTTGTTTACCTACTGTCTGTCCCTCTTTGTGCCCCCTTTTTCACCACTTTCCTATCTCCCCATTTTCTTTTCTTTCAAAGAAATTAGCGTGGGGGTTAGCGGGAGTAAGCACTTTTAAGCAGTAGTAAGCGGGTTTAAGCGAGTGTGTGCATGTGTGCGCTTAGCCAGGCGTCATGCAAACCCACGCAAACCCGCTTACAACTGCATAAAAGTGCCTTAATCACTCTATGGCAGGGCCCTTGTTCTGCTGAGCAGCAAAAGAAAAAAACCTCTGCCAGTCTCGAACCCCAGACCATTGACACAATAGACTGCATGAATTACCACTAAGCCACAGCAGATATACAAATAGCTTGGTTCTGAAATAAATATATCATGCATTACAATGAGGGAATGTAAATGGAAATTATGAATGGTATAACACAAATCCTGTTCTGTGGATCTTTACCAGCAGTTGGTGTGGAATTGCATGACATGACTGTGAAAGGAGAACCAGCCATCCTAGCAGGGAATAATGTTACAGTAGCACCTTACAAACACCACACAGTATCAGACCAGGATAAATACTGGCCACAGGAATACAGTGCAATAACCACATTTGTATGGCAGTTAATTGTGTAAGTCAGAAATAAAGTACATACTCCCATGCATCCTGTGTTAGCATTTGGAGGGGTGTGTACATGTCTACACTGAGAAGTGTGTACTGGAAGCAGCAACATTCAGGTTTGAGTACAACATGCATATAACTGGCTACAACCCTAGCTTCAGATAAGAGACATATACCAACCTTCTGACTGACACAACGGTGTCCAGAGCAAACAAGCATGGGCCCCACCTTGGACAGCTGAAAGGGCTACGCCTACCTAACCTAGCATTTTATAGCAGTGGGCTGCAATCACAGTGAGTACTGCAATCGCCACACAGCAGGCTGCATGCAATTACTGAATGGTGGGCAGTAATTGGTGCAGAGGCTGTCACATGCACAAGTGCAAATATCTAGAAAAGCAGGCTGTACCTGCAGTCCACACATGCAATTCTATCATTGCAGGTGCTGGGAGATAGAGAGAGAGAGAGTGAGAGAGAGAGACGGACATAGAAACAGACAGAGACAGAGACACAACAGAGAGAGAAACTGAGACATAAACCGAAATAGAGGGGGAAAACCCAAAACAAACAACCAAAAAATAAATAAATAAATAAAAACCTACAAAACCGTAACACACAAAGTAGGGAAATACAAAGGTAAGGTATGTAACTCACATGTATGTGTTGGCATGTAGTAGTTGTTCCTGAAGAGTACTCTACACACTACAAATCATCCATGTGTGGCAGCAGTACGTATCTATCTGTATCTGCACATGTGCATAGGGCAAGGGACATACTGCAACTGTTAGAGAAGGGTAGACAGATATATGTCATTAAAGGTTGATATGTGCATATATCTATGTAGGTTGTATCATGTGGCCTAGAAAACAGCATGCAGTGCTGATATATGTCGTGTGGTGGTTAAATGCTGTGGAACTGATTTGTCAGATCTGCTGTGTTACAGCCAGTGAGGCCTGCTAATGCTACATGGGCTGAGGACACCCGCATGCATTCTGCACAACACTGTGCAATATAATCACATAACTGTACATCCCTCAACTGTCGCATAAGTGATATCCCCACCATGAAAGGTGGACTGTACATGTGCCTATATGTACATCCATGTGTACAGCAATGGATGTGTACATGTATGTGTTTAGATATGCATATATATAATACATATATTTATATATATATATATATATATATATATATATATATATATATATATATATATATATATATATATATATATATATATATATATAGCCATATAGAGAGAGAGAGGGAGAGACAGAGTGACACGGGGTCATATGTACTGCAACAGGTGTGTGATGACCAAGGCATGTACTGTAGACAAGTGTTGATACTGCAGTGCCATTCCTTCTTTCCAAAACACTGTACCCATTAATTACCACATAGGTAGAGATCTACCTAACAGTGAAGGTGTGATAAGGGAACATGGGACACAGGTGGACAGTAGCCTCCACTTTGATGAAGACAGTGCCACACTACACCTGTAATCAGTCTGTGTGTTATGTACCATGACAACAGGTGTGTCATCTATAGAAATATAGGACAGTGTTCCCCTCTACTCATCACAATGCCCTGTGTGGTATGTACTTCACATGACAACTACACCAGGTGAACAGGCCACAGACAGACCTCCCAAAGGGTAATACTGGCTGCAAACAGATGCCCTATGCAGACTGACTCACAAAACCACAACTACACTGTATTGCATACTGGCCACACAGAGGTGACCTCTGCTGGACATACAGCGGTATGTTACACCCATAGCTGGGTGACAACCACCATGGCAACATATCACAATCCCTCCAGGATACACGCTCTAGGGCCCTAAACCTTGTCAGCTCACTAAACGGCACATGCTGGAGGGATAGGTCCCCATCTCAGAAATATGCCATACACCAGAATAGACCACCTAGCAATAGCAAACAAGGCTCTTCATTAACAGTTGTCATAAATACCCCTGATGATTGTGTGGGAGATTGGTAATACACCCCAGAAAACACCTCTGTGGTTCTGGTTGGCAGGGGCAAGTGAAATCAAAGTAAATGTGTGTCAAAGGCCAGGGTAGCATATGGCTAGGCTGCCATAGGCCATATGGCCAACAGCATATTACCTACCTATGACACTATGCACTCACACATGTACTCAATGCAATACCTGCTATGTGAGGTTGAATAAGTGTAACGCTGAATGTGTTCAAGGTCTGTAAAGGTGTGATAACTTAGTGTGAAGTTGTATCTGACATGGTAGTGTCTATCCTAGCTGCGAGGACAGCAAATGATGTGTAATGTACTGTTAGGCAGACATAGTAGTACAGCATATGATGTGATGTAGTTCCTTGTTGACGAATGTGGTGTCTCATTGCAGGCTAAAGCAATACATATATGCTTAGTGAGTGGTACTGCTGGTGAATCCTACTCCCATATGAACTGTAGTACTACCTGAAGCTGTAGACCTAAACAGCACAGTATGGTGTGTGTTCACATTGCTTGGAAACACTGTCATGTGTGTTTCCTGTAGTCTGCACAGAGGACAAAACTCAGGCATAAGGGTGTGTAAGTAGTGGCACACAGTACTGTATAGTACACAGGTAATGCTCATCTGTGTTGGCATATAGGGGTGTGTTGTATGTTTGTCTGATTTGTGTGTAATCATGCCTGTACAATGGCTGCAATCGTATGTGTGCTACAGGGTATACGTGTGTATCCAGCAACATATATATATCCAGCAGCAGTATGCCACCTATAGTAACAACTGTACACATCTGTTAGACAGGGCTATGGCATCAATGACTAGGGTGGTTGACTGGTACTACTGTACCTGTACTTTACATCCATTGCAATGGATGACATCTCTGTTCGTGCATTGATGTGATATACACCCCTGTCTTGAGGTTGTGCAATGTGTCACAAACAGTGTGTCGGGTACTGTTGTATAGTGGTGTGATATATAGAGTGTGCCAGGCACTGTTAGTTAGTTGTGGCCTGAGAACCAATAAGTGGTATTGAACGTGTGTAACCTCTGACAGACAATAGGATGGATATATGTCAGTAAAGTGATATCTGTGGTTAAAGTTGTAAAGTGTGCCACAGGACTCGCTCACACATATTGTTCATATCTTTTTCAGCCAGATGGCCCACCAGTGCAATCCATCATACACAGCGGATGAGGAAGAGATGATACTACAAAGCATATTGCAGCAGTACACAATGCTGTTCTCCAGAAGCAGCCAGCACCAGCAGGAGCAGACTGCACTGTGTCAGGAACTTGTTCATCAGGTAAATGACATAGGCATGCATAACCGGACATATGAACAGGTACACCATTACTGCAGTGATTTAATTAGACATGTCCAGCGGTGTGCGTCTTATATCCAAAGACAACAGCTTGCCACAGGTGGTGGGATGGCCATTCATCTCCCCTCACCAGAGTGGAGGAGCTGCTCCTAAGCATGGTGGCTCCTGGACAACAGCAACATCAACCTCTGACATGTGTTGTCATGGAGGCTGGAGCCACCCAGCATGTCCACCTGGAGCAAGCAGGTAACATGCCATATCTGTAGATGACAGTTAACTGTATTGTTAGATTATGTCTACATGAGATGTGTACTGTTTGTTCAGCAGTTCTGCTGCCTAGTGTTTGCAATACTGATATTTCGAATAATATCTTTACACCTGTAACTGTTGACTGTTGTTATACTGCAGTTTAGCATACCCACTGTCATAGCCGGCCTTAGGCATAGGCCAACTAGGCGGCCGCCTAGGGCGCCAGTCTAGCAGGGGCTATTTTCCAGTATTTATTTGGTATAGGTAGACCATAATGGGGGCACCCGGTAATGTGGTGGGGGGTGCCATGGAGCCCTTTTGCCTAGGGCATCAGTTGACCTAGGGCCACTCCTGCCCACTGTAGCAATGCCACAGTTGTGGCCACTGATAAACTCTCTCATATTCTCGTAGTTCCCTCTGGTGTGACAGCAGGGCAGCCAATCCATGCTGGTGAGTGTGTTATAACTGCAATGTTGGTAATGAAATATGCATGTCATAGGTGAGGTGTAGGCCATGTACACATAACACACCTACGCATAATGCATGCCATGCATGTTTGCTGTAAGACGTTGCACAGCTCAGTAATGTCAGTAGCTGCCTCACTGACATGCAATACACAGAGCATGAGACACAGTTGTGGCAACCCCGTACTGCACATTGGATAGGCATAGTTGCAACACCTGTACACAACATAACACGTTTATCATACGCAGTACACAAAGACATGCTACATATGGCATAACCACACACCCTCTGTAAGGTCACACCTCAGTATCCCACATGTCATCCACACACACATGATGTACCTCAGGGGTAGAGGCCTATCATGGGGCTGTGCAATACTCTTCAACACATAACACAGTCATGTTAGTCTATGCTCCCTAATGGGCATCTCATACACCCATGTACAAAGTGGCTGTGTAATAGTGAACGTAGCCACGGCACTGCAGTTCAGGTACAGCATGCTAGGTGGTGGTCTGTCACACAGTAGTAGCCGTGAGTGACCACAAGATGCATGATGATGATGGCACATGGTAGTACACCCCATCCAGTTACAGTGACCACAGTACTACACATAGCGGTCTTTGCTTTACACCTCATTGTTGTGTGTGTGCAAACATATGCACCTATACACAAATTGCATAGCATGTTGTGCGTGTGCTTCCATATGCCAGTATACACAATATGCACAGATGTTGCCATCTGTACAAAGAGTCACATATATGTCCTGGAATGCTATTGGGTGTATAGGTCACATGACACACATTGGGTATGTGTGGTGTTTAATGTTGCAGTCTTGTAGCATGCCATGTCATGGCTGGCACCGACATATCTGCAATATGTCCCACACTCACCATAACCACTGTACAATGTCCATGTCGAGCATTGAGATTCCTTCACGTATACATGCACCACTCATCCCATGTCTGTACATTGCATTAATTTGCTACACCTGTGCCCACTATTATTTGCTATGGACACAGACACTGTAAGCAAACATGGCAATCTGTGTGTCACACAGATAACACATGCAGCCATGGTATATATACCATTGAGTGATGGTGCACAGGACATTGCAGAGCAGATAATGCTTGCACAGCAATGTTGTGTCCATGTACACATTGTGTTTCAGGGTGTAGACAATCACTGCACAACTACACGCATGCATCACAGCCATGTGTAATGTCATTAAATAGGGCCATCTAGACATGCACTGCATGGCCTTAAGCAACACATATTCTGCATGCTGACATGTGTGAGGTGACTGTTTGCCTTGTGATACTGTCACCCACCTTCACCCATTATTGTGTATGTGTTGGATTGCTGGTGTGTGTGTATGTTCTGTGGTGAGCAGTGTATTTGTGTTCATGTGTGCATGTGTTCATCTGTTCATGTCTTCATGTGTGCATGTGTGCATGTGTTCATGTGTGCATGTGTGCATGTGTGCATGTGTTCATGTGTTCATGTGTGCATGTGTACATGTCTGCATGTGTTCGTGTGTGCATGTGTGCATGTGTGCATGTGTTCATGTGTGCATGTGTGCATGTGTACATGTGTGCATGTGTTCATGTGTGCATGTATGCATCTGTGCATGTGTGCATGTGTTCATGTGTGCATGTGTGCATGTGTGTTAACATCATGTACAGATTGTGAAGTGTGTTTCCTGTCTTCCTTCCACAGGTGCTGAGTTAGGGGTGTCTGAATGCAGCAGGGAACCTGATGTCACTGCCACTAATAGTGGAGATGATAAGACATGTATTGTGGCACAGGAAGGTCTGTCAAGGTCTGTCGTTGGTCCATCAATCGACAGTACACAGCATTCAACCCCATCTATGCGCACACTCATACTGCCAATACATCCCTAATCACCAATGGCCTTAGCTGAGGGACAGCAAACAGTTGGCATTGACCAGAAGAGTGTGGTACCCATGGCATGTGCATCCCCTCACAGCAGCCATAGCTGGATTACTGAAACGGTACCACATAGGTGGATGTCCAGGGGTTCTCAGGGGAGCACCACTGGTCATATTGCGCCTGGCAGACGTGCCCCCAGAGGTATTACAACCTCCAGTATGTTCTGGGCTGTAATGCAGGCACAGGCACTTATGGAACGGTACACCTGACAGGGACTAAGGGTACAGAGGGCCCATTACAATGCTATCAATGACAGCGTCCGTGACCTTGCCGGTGCCATCTGGAATTACACCGAGGTCATTGATAGCCATTGGAGGGAGACATTAGATGTCCTCCACAATGTGTTAGCCATGAGCCATGACCATGCAGGGCGGATGAGAAGCCGACGCAGACGCATGCCAGCAACAGCATCAGCTGGCAGTCGTCGCAGACAGACAACGGATCACAGCCGCTCCTGTAGGGGCAGTACCAGCCCCAGCAATGCTGGGGCTGGCCTGTCCATTGACCGTCCTACTAGACCACGTGGCACTGGCCAGTCCCAGCAGGAACATGGGTCCAGTCATCATACCTCTGCCTCTGATGATAGCACCCAGTCAGGGTCGGTACCCAATACTGCCCGTAGCACCCCTGTCAGGCACAGGTACCGTGTCCAATGGCCAGAGACAGTGATCTGTATGGCCTAGCAGGTACACTCTGTGGCTGTCCCACAACTGCCCCGAGTTGTGTGCATGCAGACACACACACATTAACCAAATAACTAGGGCTCACACATACACACACACACATTACATCAACATTGGCCCATGCTGTACTGTTGTCCCCCCCACACACACACACACACACACATACACACACACACACACACAGAGACATGTCGATTGGATGGGTCAATGTTGGGCTCTGGCAAACTAACAACACACCCTGTGCATATGATGACACCTGTGCCACCTCCTGTCATCTGTAACATTGATGCAGGAATAGGCTAACATGGTTCTTATACACAGGGTGATGTTATAGCAGTTTAGCAATAGTAGCAAGTTGCCAATAGGAAAGTGTACTGATATCCTTGTAGGTATATCTGAGCAGGCATTATGCATCACAGCTCTGATAGTCATTGTAGCATTGTTTACACCAGTGTTAGGTCTGAGTATGTATTGTCCACCCATGTGCCACTTGGCTGAAGTGTACAGTGTTGCCAGCATGTGTTGGTGAGTGAACAGTACGTGTGTGATGTGTGCATTACAAATTAGCAGGTGTACATCTGTGAACATGGTGTGTGCACACTGTCTGCATGTACATGCATAGTGGACACGTGGGATGTGCGACATACCCTGTTGTACACATTAACATCTCATGGTATCTGTCGATGGCCAGTATGCATTCTACTACAGATATGTACTAACATGGGTACATATGTGTGTATGACATGGGTTGACACTATGCTGTGGGTGATACTGTTGATATCTGTCAATGATCTGCAGTCTGGTAGCATACACCACCTCAACAGCATGACTATTACCAATCATTAGATGATGTCCTGACAAATGACACACAGTTGTAGGGAACTCAGTAACAGTTGGATCCTTCTGGTACTATACTATAACAGTAACCAGTGGTATTGACTGCCACACGTTCCTGGGACCACACCTGTGTGGCATATAGCCCTCTTAGGTACATGCAAACACACTAGGGATATGTCCATCCACATCTGTAAATGCATGCATTGGCCTACACTGCATTCCCTGGACGGGACGCATATCCTACACAAGGGTATCATACAGACAGATACCTGTTGTCCAATACATGCTGTATAGTCATAAGCCGACTATGGCGTAGTCACCCACATTTACTAGACATACTATTCCGACAGTACCACATAGGTGGTAGCCCTCAACATGTATGTTGGGTACCAATGTGTACAGACAGACACGTATGTCATCTGTCCCTTGGTATCCACATATCCATAGGTATTGTGGGGTCCATCGGTGTTTCACATAACACCTTAGGGGCCTGCATGCATATCCACAGGGCTGTTGTACACCTATAATGACTGTCCATTACTGCCAGTCGTTGTTGTGTATGAACATGTCTGACATATACCCCAGGCAATTACCCTCACTCACAGTACTCTATAGTACGTGTCATGGGTGTGTGTGGCGCAGATGACCTTGGCCATGGATCACTACAGTGGCCGGGCTTGTCGCATACATACATATGTGACCTATGATCTGAGAAGCAGCAGCACAATCTGTCAAAGGAAACAAATGTATTCATGTAGTATGCAGGCTTCACACCTATGTACTGATTGAGGTCACATGTACAGATATTTATTTGCCACGCAGATATCCGATGTGTGCAATGCACATACTGTTTTAATCATATGTCATACCACAGTAAAAGCAAAACCCACACTGCATTGATTGCCTGTGGCACACACACACACTCAGCGTTTGCAGGATTCAAAACCCTACCTATGTTATGAGACTACATAGATACACATTAACACAGTGCGCTATATGCTTTACTGGGTGGTTTCTGTTCTCCTTGAATATTTGTAGGATGCTGACATCATCAGACATTCCAAAGAGGGATGTACCTCTTTTAATGTGTTTTCCCAGTCTCCTCCTTTCAAAGAAAATCACACACACTGTCAGCGCGTGCAGGATTCAAACCTCTACCTAACTATGTTATGATACTAGAGAAATACGCATTAATACAGCATGCTACATTCTTTACTGGGTGGTTTTTGTTCACCTGATATATTTGTAGGATGCTGATATAATCAGACATTCCAAAGGGGGATGTGCCTCTCTTAATGTGTTTTCACAGTCTCCAAAAAGGCTACTCCTCTCAAAGGAAATCACACACATACCCCCCCCACACACACACACACACTGTCAGCACTTGCAGAATTCAAACCCCTATCTAACTATGCTATGATACTAGAGAGATACGCATTAATACTGCGCGCTATATGCTGTATTGGGTGGTTTCTGTTCAATATTTGTAGGATGCTGACATCATCAGACATTCCAAAGAGGGATGTGCCTCTTTTAATGTGTTTTCCCAGTCTCCAAAAAGGCTACTCCTCTCAAAAGAAATCACACACCCCCACTGTCAGAGCTTGCAAGATTCAAACCCCTACCTACCTATGCTATGATACTAGCGATATACGCATTAACATGGTGCACTCTATTCTTTACTGGGTGTGTTTTGTTCTCCTGATATATTTGTAGGATGCTGACATCATCAGACATTCCAAAGAGGGATGTGCCTCTTTTAATGTGTTTTCCCAGTCTCCAAAAAGGTTACTCCTCTCAAAGGAAATCACACACATACTGTCAGCGCTTGCAGGATTCAAACCCCTACTTACCTATATTATGATACTAGAGAGATATGCATTAACACAGCACACTATATGCTTTATTGGGTGTTTTTTGTTCTCCTTGAATATTTGTAGGATGCTGACATCATCAGACATTCCAAAGAGGGATGTACCTCTTTTAATGTGTTTTCCCAGTCTCCAAAAAGGCTACTTCTCTCAAAGGAAATCATACACATACCTCGCACACACTAACAACAGTTGCAGGAGTCAAACCCCTACCTAATTATGGTTACGATACCAAAGAGATACGCATTAACACAGCATGCTATATACTTTACTGGGTGGTTTCTATTCTCCTGGTATATTTGTAGGATGCTGACATCATCAGACTGGACATGGAAATGTGTGTGCACTTTCTTTTATGCAATCCTACGAATGATCCATGTGGGTCGGCAGGTATCAACAGCTTGTACAGGACCCTGTGAGTCGCACCTTGTGTGATCAATCTGTGGACACATTGACATCCCTTCATATGTCAACACATATCTATGCACAGATTGTTGGTTTTGTGGATACTACATGTGTCTGTGATGTTGATGAAGAGCTATGCAAAGTCTATGTGGGACATGTGTAGCTCTGTTCAGTGATGTATGTCCTGGGTGGCTGCCTTGCAAATGGTGTAGCATGTTTGGGAACCATGATCTGCACATGAACATACCACAGTTGGTAGGGTTGTGTGTTTGTCAGCTTCCAATAGCTCTGTTTGTGACTTCAGCCACAAGGCACTCCATGGCCTTGCAGATCAGACTTTATAGACTTACTGGACTATACTTCCCATGGTGTGTTGTGCACCCACACTTGTGGGGAGTGCCATATGTTGCTGTAACACATTCACAGTTCCAGACCCTGTGGAGTGGGTGAGGTTCAACAGACTGTTCAGGTGCAGGATCTGTTTGTTCTGTAGTGCATGCATGACACATATTGGGAAACATTGTAATCCAATTTCTGCCATGCTTTTGGCTTTGGGGGGAGCTGGTCAGCCATTCTACATGTGATATCTCCTGGTATGATGTCAGGGACTATCATCAGTGGGAGGTGGTTATGTATATATGGGCCTGTCTGACAGGATGTCAGCATTGTCAGTAAGGTACAGTTGGCCCTGACTCAGGACATATATGAGTGTACATTACTATTTATGACATAGCTGAAGGACATGTCATGATTCTCAGTCTGGACTCCTTCTCAGCTACTCTTTACAAAACACCAACAAACCTGAGCACTAATCCCGGTTATACTCTTTTACACACTTAACACCCTACTGATCCTTTGTGATCAGGCTACAAAGTATGTCATCATAATATACTGGCATGTCCAGGGGTCGGTTTTGTGTGTACTCTCCAGTCCATCTAGTGAATATTGTGGTTATGACACAATGTCACATCTGCCTCATGTACACAGACAACCCTCTCCTCCTCCCAACACACTCAGATATATGTGAGAGATGCAACAATATTGACGTACAGGAGGCTGAGTTCTCTCGACCCATGGCTGGCATGGTCTATCAGGTGGTGAAGGTGACCACACACACCACATATCAGTCTCACATACACCGATAGTGACAGCAATCAAACCATGTTTATCACACATACACATACTCGGAGGTTCTACATGCACTCTGCCTAAGCAGCAGAGACCTCCAAAGCAGACACACAAAACAACTGCTACCCCACTACAATACCCACACATCACATAGTTCCCAATGTCAGTGTGTCACACAGTCACTGCCTTTCGGGCTAAACAACACACCTGATACACTTGTAAGAGGTGGCACTTAATTTCAGACACACTGACGTCCCACTCACCAAGCCAAACAAGGGAATAGTCACTTTGAGCTGTCTCTCAGGTGCCAGGATCTGCCACATAACACATGCACTCAGGTCACTCCAAAGCAAGTCTAGGACTAGCTCCATCATTGTCCATGCTGGTGCGTACAATCTCAGATGTTCCTCCCTGGACCACATGACATGATACACAGAGGAACTCTCTGATCATGTAGCCCAGGCCAGTATGACCCTGACCTTGTCTAGCATCTTACACTCACCAAGTATGATGTCTCAGTATACCAACAAACTGATCATGTTTAACAGTTGGCTAACATATTGGTGTTATTCAAAGGGGATACAGTGTCTGTCAGTCTCAGGTGACATGCTCGACATGCCACGTAGCTTCCCTATGGACAGCTTGCACCTGTCACACTTGGACTTTTGAATACTGGCTAAGGCACTTGCTGCCACCATACTGCCTTATTTAAGCAGGGCTCAAAAGACAGACCCACCTCCATAGACATTACAGAGTACATGATACTGAGGGTAATGCTGCTCAACACCAGATGTATTACCCTCACATTGACCACACTCAAGAATCTCCTCAGTATGGAGAATAGCAATATCTGTGCACTAACAGACACATAGTTCAGGCTCCCAAATGCACACCAGCACTACCAGGTTATATTTTGTACCATGCTTTCTGACCACATAACTCGGAATGGCCAACACAAATAGGGGGAGTATCCATTTAGATCACAGATACACATACCTCTGGGTTGGTAGCACTGCACAAAGCATCACAGACCATACATATGCACCTAACATTGTGCAAATCTGCCTTTTGGTTTGTTGCCTGTTACAGACCACACTCACAAACTCAGCAACCACACTCATCTTTCCGGGGAACACTGAACAATATGACAGTCTCCCCAAACACCATTATATTGGGTGACGTCAAATACACACACATTGACTGGGGATAGTACTCAGGCCCCAACACCCTCGCCCAACAGTTGCTACAATTTGTAAACTCATATGCTATGGCACAAACGGTCACCACACCCACTGAAATTGGTTCACCTTGTTTGCTCTAGCATAGACTAGATCCAGGCCTGCTGAATCTAGCTTTGTTTATATGCTTGTTGTTTGTTTGCTTGTTATTTCCCTGGAAGCTAATTCCACCTAATACGCAACTTCTCAGCGCTTCTGTGGATCACTAGTGATTTCTGCATTGCTTACTGTACTTATTTCCTTGTTTCACTTGAAAGCAAGTTACTGTTTGTCGTTTTTGCATTTAGTTACTTGTAACACATTGCACTCAAGTTACCTGGCACTTGCTCACTAAAGCAATTATATAAGTCAGCACTAAAAATTAAAAGCACTACACCCTCACTCCCCACTGGCCCTTGTTTTCAATTAAGGATTTCCCAATATTATTCTAGCATGTCCAAAGGTCAGTTGTCAATCTCCTCCGGTCCAGCTGGTGAATCTGGGAATCTTGAGGCAATGTTATAACTGCCTCATGTACACAGACAACCCTCTCCTCCTCCCACATAACACAAATACTTGTGAGAGATGCAGCTATTTAGCCAAACTGGAGGCTGAGCTCTCTCAACTCAGGACTGGCAAGACCAGACAGGAGGAGAAGGCAACTACACACACCACAAAACCAGCCTCACATAATGCTACCACTCCACTGAATCTAACACATAAACACACAAAGACATACTGAGGCTCTGAGTAAAATTTACCTAAACAGCAGAGGCCTCCAAAGCAGACACCCAAACAACTGCTACCTCAAGACACCCCACAAGCAACACATAAACCACAAAAGCAGTGTGCAAAGCAGTCACAGCCCTTAAGGCCAAATACAACACCAAACATACTTGTCATAGGTGACTCCATAGTCAGACACACTGACGTCCCACTCACCAGGCTGAACAAGGAGAGGGTCACAGTAAGCTGCCTATCGGCTAGAATCCGCCACATAACACAAGCACTGGTCACTCCACGGCAAGTACAAATATGACACAGTCATTGTCCATGCTGGTGTGAACGACCTGAGACGCACCTCCCTGGACTACATGAAAAGAGACATAGAGGAGCTCTCTGATTATGTAGCCCAGGCAGGTATGACCCTAACCCTGAGCAGTATCCTTCCTTCACCAAGAATGATGCCACAATATAGAGACAAGATGATCAGCTTTAACAATTGGCTTAATGTCTGGTGTCATTCAAAGGGGATCCAGTGTCTGTCTGCCTGGGATGACATGCTTGACAAGCCACGCTGCTTAAGGACGGCTTGCACCTGTCACCCTGGGATTCCGGATATTGGCTAAGGCTCTTGCCACCCCCATAGTGCCTTTTTAGGCAAGGCTCAAATTCTAAACCTACCACCCTAGAAAACAAAATGGGAAGAAACTGAGGGTAATGCTGCTCAATGCCAGAAGTCTAAATCTCAAAATGCACACTCGAGGCCCTTCTCAGTATGGAGAACATCGATGTCTGTGCTGTAACTGAAACCTGGTTCAAGGCTCCTGAGAGCACCCGGCACTATTAGGTTTTACCTCATATCATGCGTTCGCCCCAAAACCGGACCACACCACAAAGGAGGGTGTATCCATATTCATAAAGGATACCCACACCTCCAGGTTGGTGGCAACGCAAGCTCGAAACCATCCAGGTGCAACTAACCATAGGCAAAACTGCTCTACAAATTGTAGCATGCTACAGGCCACCCTCTCAAACTCAGGAACCCCACACAGCCTTCCTGAAGACACTGGAGGGTATAAATGTATCTCCAAACACCATCATATTGGGTGACTTCAACTACCCGAATATAGACTGGGAACATTACTCAAGCCCTAACTTTCTAGCCCAACGGTTCCTGGAGTTCATAAATTCAAATGCCATGGAACAGCTAGTCACTGTTCCCACAAGAGGAGAAAATATACTAGATCTCATTGTCACAAACATGGGGACAAAATGCTCCACACCGAAGTATATCCCTCATTGGTGAGATCTGATCATAAACTAATCTCACTGGAAATCCACATCCCGCCCCACCCCAAACAAAAGACCATAGTGAAGAACTTCTAAAGCAAACTTCACACTACTCAAGACTGGTGTGGTATCCTTCAAGGCCCCTGAGCCAGAGGAAACCACAACCCAAGCTGGAAGCCCTTACAAATGCCTTCTATGAACACCTCCAGGACTGCATGGATCAGGCAATCCCAAATAAAACCAAGACTCTTTCCACAAAGGGCAACGTCCAGTCTGGTGGACCCCAGCCATTAACAAACTTTACAATAAGAGGAGAAAGCTATTACATGATAGAACAAAATCCATAAAAGGGAAGTCACCCCTGATCATTATTAGTAAAAATACGAGCACTCATAAAATCAACTAAGGCCAATTTTGAGAGAAAAATTGCCATGGATTCAAAGGAAAATCATAAGGCCTTTTCAGCTATGTTAGGAACCTGGGTGGAAACTCCCAGATATGCTCAGAATTAGTCCAAAATGATACAAAAATCACTGAACCCACAGACATTGCCAACATACTGGCAGACAGGTTCAGTGCAAACTTCACCCCTCTCCTCCCTAAAGGAGAGATAACTATCCCAGCCGAGTGTAGCCTCCCGAACATCTCAAATGCAGGTGAAAGCTGCTCTCTCTAAAGCTAAAACACAGCATCAATGGGACCGGATGGTGTCCCCGGCTGTGTGCTACACGAGCTAAATGAGGAATTAAACCGCACATAAGGCAGCTGTTTAATCTCAGCCTTACCACAGGATACGTGCCCAAGGAGTGGCGACGGCAACTGTGGTCCCACTCCACAAAGGCGCCTCTGGACCCTGGTAATTACCGCCCATAAGCTTAACAAGTCTAGTCTGCAAAGCTATGGAGAGGATCATAATGGAGCTCATAAACAAAGATATAGGGACTTGCAGACATTGGACCCGACCCAGTTTGGCTTTGTCAAGGGAAGATCATGCCTTTTGAACTTGGTCGACTTCAAACAGTCACCAAGGCCATTGATGAGGAAAGGCAGTCCATACAGCCTACCTTGACCTTGCAAAGGCTTTCGACACAATACCCCACTCGGGTATTGTAGAAAACTTACCAGCTTAAATGTAAACCCATATGTCACAAGATGGGTTGCAAACTGGCTTAAGGACAGAACCCACAGGGTTAGAGTTGCTGGCGCTGTGTCAGACTCCAAGCCGGTCACAAGTGGTGTCCCACAGGCTCGGTCCTTGGCCCCTATTGTTTGGCATCTACTTCTCAGAAGTACAGGCCAACATGGGAGGACTTTGGCTGACAAAGTTTGCAGGCGACTGCAAACTGGCCATAGTGGAAAGTGTATCGGACATGGATATCCTTCAGAAGGGACTCACGGAAACAGATAGCTAGTGCCAGAGCCATGGCCTGAAGTTAAACGCCAAAAAATGTATAGTCATACCCTTCGGGAAAAACAAGGTAACCCCAAGCTACCATATAGGTGGCAATCCACTAAGCACAGAAGAGGTTATCAGGGATCTGGGGACCCAGGTTGACAGTGGCCTTTCTTTTGACACTCACATTGCTAAAGTGGTTAGAAAGACCTTCTACATTGCCCACCTGATCATGAAGGGATTCACATCCAGATCTAGTGAGGTCATTGTTCCACTGTACTCTTCACTTATCAGACCAATGATCGAGTACAATGCCCCATTCGGGATGTATCTCACCCGACATCTGCAGCAATTGGAGAGACCCCAAAAGTTCCTCACCAAAAGGATAAAGGGACTCCAAAATCTGTCATATGCTGCCAGATTGAAGAAACTCCAGCTCTATTCAGTCGCATACCATCTGCTCAGAGGTGACATGTGCCTGACATACAAGGCCATGTCCAACCCGGAATTAATGGACATGCTCCACCTCAAAAAATCCAAATCCACCAAAACCACTAGAGCAAGCGACTTAAACCTTAGCACGGCTATAAATAGGAGGTGCTGGAGGGATAGATTTATCACTCAGAGACTCCCTATGCTGTGGAATAAAATCCCGGTCCATGTGAGGCAGAGCACCTCGCTGACTCTGTTCAAGAGAAATCTAGACCTGTGGATGGGAGATCGAGGTTTACCCCTGAATCATATCTGTGTCACTGCTGGACAGAGGCACAACAAACTAATGGGCACAGTATTTTTCATATAAGGTGGCGTAAGCCACAAAATTTGGGCTAGGCTTATAAATGCCTTAGGGCAGATAGCCTAGTATAAACCTATGAACCTATGAACCTATGACAACATATTGGACATGATCATCACTAACATGGGGACTCTATGTTCCACACCTGTAATATACCCCTCATTGGTAAGGACAGAACATACTTTATCTCACTATACATCCATATTCTGTCCCCACACCCATCCTGGGTAATCTTGGTGAACTTCTCAAAAGCAAACGTCACACTTCTCCATACCACGGTGGTATCCTTATGAGACCCTGGGTCAGTGGTAAATATGGCTCAGACTGCTGAATCCTTTAAATACACATTCTATGGACACCTAGAGGACTGCATGGATCGTGCTATCCAAAATAACACCTGGACTCACTCCTCCAATGGCAGGGGACCTGTCTGGTGGACCCCGGCCATTAATACGCTATACAAAAAAAGGAGGAAGCTACTACATGACAGAGCACAATCCCAGACAGGGAAGGCATCTGTGATCTGTACTAGCAGACAGCTACAATCACTCGTGTATTTATGTCAGGCCCGCTTCTAACGGACAATTGCACCAGACACATCGGACACTCACAAGGCCTTCTTCAGTTAATTCAGGTACCTGGCTGGACACTCACTGATATGCTGTGTGTTACTGCATACTGACTGAACATACCCTGAACCCACAGACATTGCCAACATCCTGGCAAACAGGTTCAATGCAGATGTCTCCCCCCATCCCCCCTAAGGAGGTACTGTCCATCCCAACAGAGTGTAACCTCCCTGACATCACAAATAAACAGGTGAGTGCTGCCCTCTCCACAGTGGACAACACAGCATCAATGGGACCAGACAGTGTCCCAGCCTGTGTCGTACATGGCCTTCATGACAGATGTAACCCTCACATTATGTCAATGTTCGATATCAGGGTTACTGCAGGATTTGTACCCACGGAATGGCATACAGCGATAGTGGTCCCGCTCCACTGAATACTGCCATAACAGACCACAGACAATATCGGCCTATAAGGCTAACTAGCCTGTTCTGCAAAGCTATGGAGCGTATTGTAATGGGACTCATGCACATAGGCATGGGAAACCTACAGACAATGGGTCCTACACATTACAGCATTGTTGTGGGCAGATCTTGCCTGTTGGACCTGTTTGTATTCTTTAAACAGTTACCAGGTCCATCAGTGTTGGGACGGTTGTCCACACAGCCTGCCTGGACCTTGCACAACCCTTCAACACAATGCCCCACATGGCCATTATGGATAGGCTCACCGGCATCAATATCGACACATATCTCACACGATGGATTGCTACCTGGATCAGGGATAGCACCCATATGCTCAGTGTTGCAGGTGCCATGTCTGACTATATACCAGTTACACATGGCATCCCACAAGGCTCAGTCCCAGGACCTCTCTTGTTCAGTATATATTTGTGTGACATACAGGCTATCACAGGAGGGATATGGCTGTCCATGTTCACAGATGACTGCAAACTGGGTGCCATAATCAACTCTCCAGCTGGCACATGCATACTCATACAGGGTCTCACAGAGATAGGATGACTGGTGCCTGAGCCATGGCCCACGGCTACATGCCATTAGTTGCATAGTCATCCCCTTTGAGATTGACAACATGCCCACACATTACCACATAGGTAGTAATCCATTACATATGGTAGTAGTTGTTACGGGTTTGGGGACACAACCTGTTCGTACTCTCACCTTTGACAATCACATTGCCAAAGTGGTTAGACAGTACTTCTACATAGCCCACCATATCCCACATGGTTTCACATCTTGATCACTTGTGGTCATTGTGCCCCTATATTCATCACGACCATGCTTGGTTACTATGCCACATTTGGGATGTACCTTACCCGAAACCTGCAGCAACTGTAACGGCCACAAATGTTACTCATCAAGCAGATGTAGGGACTCACACGGATGCCCTGCACACTTCAGATACAGTAACTCCAGCTCTACTCAGTCACTTACCACCTACACAGATGTGTTGTGTGCCTGTAGTTTAAGGCAATATCTGACCCAGAATTAATGGACATGCTCCACCTCAGGATATCCAACTCCCTTGGAGCTACACACTCCAGGGAAATATACCTCAGCACAGATGTTAATGGGACATGCTGGGGAGACAGATTATTATCCAAAAGGCTCCACTCACTGTGTAGTGTAGTCCCAGTTTTGCATAAGCAGAGCCACCCACTGACCACCTACAGGTGACATCTTGACAAGTGGATGAGTGATCGTACGTGTACCCATGGGATATCTTCTGGGTCCTTGCTAGACAGAGGCACAATACACTAAACATGAATGGGCTATCTTGTGTGACCTACTATTTATGGGCACAGTGTTCTGATTTGACTGGGTTGCAGCAGCCAAACACACTCTGGCTATGCTTGTACATGCCCTAGGGCAGATAACCTAGTATTATCCTCTGAACCTATGATAATGTTCATGATGCACAATGTTTATTGCTGATACTGTTTGCAGGTTTTTATCATCTTTGCTTTCCCACTTTCTATGAACTGCTTAGGTATCTGCAGAACATATTTGATTATGACAGGGTTCCACTATATTATATACGTGTCTGTTGTCATATAAGTGTGTGCACAGGGCAGATTGCTGGATAGTGAGAGGTACCTGGGTTAACACATGCAACTGCCATGTGTGGCTCACTACTGTACTCCAACATGGCCTAAGTGTGTGAGCATGCCCAGTTCAGACTGTCAGTGTTCTGTTGCCTGACATTTGGCTCATGTATTCAAGTGTGTGAGCATGCCCAGTGTGACCTTTCAGTATGTTGCTGTCTGAGTCCACTACATTTGTTGATGTATGTGTACATGTCCAATATTAACATTTCTACTGTGTGTGTAGAAAGTCAGGTTCTATTCTTACTGCAGGACTCACCTTTGTGTCATAACTCAACAGGGATTATGCTGTGCCTGCAGGGTTTCCATGGAATACTTTGCATAGACTTATCAACATTGTTTCATATAGGTTAACCACCACAATACTGTCATGGTTTAGTGGTTCAGTACTATGACTATAGTGCACAGTATCCTGGGTTTGAGGCCCATCACCGCTTATATTTTCATACTGAGCAGACCAGACTGCTTAAGGGCCAGTAGAGCAACTATGAGCATGTTGGCTTTTGTTCAGCTATGCCCTACTTAGACCCATCTTGTCCAACATTGCTCAATATTAACCATCATTGCTGGACGTTGGCCAATATTACTCAATATTGACCACATTTGTACTAGTTGGTGTGTGCGATTTTGTTTACGTATACTACATGGTGGTAAATGCTGTTTAGCACTGCTTTATATTGCTTAACACATGGCAATCATGCCTCAGGTGTTGATGCAGGGCTGCCTATGTCGGATGCACATGCTACACTCCCTATACATGTTTGAAAGCAGGTAGTGTCAACGTAGGCATCCCTTTTACTATATGTGCGGGACAGAGAGAGGTATCATATCCAGAGTTCCTACTGAGCCATTGTATGTGCTATGTGTTGCCTCTTTGTCAAGGCCAAAGCATACTGGGCACACCTCCTTCTGCTTACTGGGGCAGGCTCAGGTTGTTCCTCCTCCGAGTCACGATCTGCCTGTGATGGCCTTGGCAATGGTGGGGGGCTGTTTGGCCAGGGCCTATGCTGGTCCTGCTGCAGCTGTTTTTGCAGGATCATATTATGTAGCATAGCACATACCATGACAATTTGGGTACATGTAGTCGGTGAGTACTGCAAGGCTCCACCAGATGTGTCCAGGCACCGGAACCATGACTTGAGCAGCCCAAACACACGGTAAATTACATTTTGTGTTTGTGCCTGTGCCTCATTATGGCGTTCCTGTTCAGGTGTGTGTGCATTTCTGATGGGTGTCATCAGCCACGGCTCCAGTGCATAGCCAGCATCCCCCACTAGGTGTCCATGTGGGATGTCCCCACTGGCAAATGTCTGGTACAGGTGCATCAGATGCCAGATATGGGAATCATGGTAGCTTCCAGGGCAGCCAGCACACACATTCAGTATTATGCCCTGGGCATCACACATGACCTGGCAGTTGATGGAGGGGAAGCCCTTGCAGTTGAAGTAGACCCTACCCCGCTCACCAGCTGGTGCTTTGATGCGTATGTGCATGCAGTCTATTGCACCCATTACCTCAGGGTATTCCGCTATTTGCTGGAAGAGACACATATTGCTGGCCAATACCTCATGGGAATTGGGAAAGAATACATGATCACTGACATGTGCTGACATGGCATCCAGGAACTGGTGCAGTACCCTGGATGCTGATGCCTGTGATATCCCCATCATATCACCAGTTGGTCTCTGGAAGGTACCTGTTGTTAATATTCTTATGCCAACACATACGTTAGTTTCCACTGGGATGGGTTCCCCTCTGTTGGTTCTGTGTGTGTGAGGCGTGGCCTGCACAGCTCAACAATTTGCTGCAAGAGGTCTCTGTCCACTCTATAGTGCTCCACTATCTCCAGCTCATGTAGCCCCTGGTAGGTTACCCTGGGCCTATACACTCTTCTCCGTCTCCTCACTGTGGGTTGTCCAGCAGCATTTGCATTATCACCACCCTCAGCATGTTGCATATGTCGCCTTATAACAGCAATGGCAGCCCCTAACATTTTTTGTCTCAGTACAGCTTTTTCAGTTTTCACTTCTATTAGCTTACTGCAGTGTTGCAGTGTCTCTTGAGAGAAACATAATGGACTGTTGTTTGCAGTGTTTTAAGTGCTGGGCTGGGCTAGTGTTCTGCCTGGGTAATTGCCTGATTCTGATTGTTTTCACCTGTTAGTTCTGCTAGTACTCCCAGGTAACTTCCCTACTATTTGGTGTGCTTCCTTTTTCCTTTATGTTTCCTGAGGGGAGAGCACCGCGCACACAACTGCAAACACACGCACAGCAGCTCACATGCACGCACACATGCTTACACGGACTAAAACTTGCTTATTCTTGGTAAAACGCGCACACACCAGTGCAAACCCGCTTACAACTGTTTACACAGCTTTACATATACTTACTCAAGATTACATGTGTGCACACACGCTAATATGCACACACACTGTCTTACTCAGATTTACTGGCATGCACACACACGCATGCATACTCAGCAAGAAACTTTGGTGTTATCCACGGCATACACCTTCCATTTCTTGACTTTACCTGGCCTACCTGTTGACACACCTCTTTCAATAATATGTACTTGTCAGCTGACACATGACACTTTGCTCCAATGAGCCTCACTCCTTTCATACATACCCCCCTTGTGATGTTACCTATCTTCTACTCTGTTACTCCCCTTATCCTACTCCTACACTCCACTGACTGTGCTCATTTCCTACGTGAACTTGCGATTCACTATCCTAACTCTCATTTGCATAGGATTGCCTACTAATGCTTGGTTACATCTCTTAGACTGAGCTTCCCCCCTAAGCAACCTCTACTCGGTGGCCATGTTGTCTTCAGCCTGCCATTCACTTGCATTGTAAATTCATTTTAGCTATAAAATCCATATTTTTGGCCATTGGCATGCTTCCTCCTTTAAATGCATGCTTTTTTTGCAGCTGTCATAGCTCTGTTTTGCTATTTGCAGAACCGTACTCAGTTATCAACTGAGTACATTTCTGCAAATAACACTACTCCTACTCGGACAGGTTCGGGTTTCCTGGATCGCAAATTTACCTCTTTTGCATAGCTTTCGCCTGCAATTGTGGTAATTTGCATATCCAAGCCCTGTCCGTGTAGGACTAGTTTGGAGAGCTCAGTTTCATGCCCCTACCAGCTGTTCCTGGATCGCTCGGTGGACATGTTGGCTGCATGGAGTCTTACTCTACTCTTAGACTCCGTGCAAGCCTTCATGAATCTGGCCCAACATAAAAGACAGACAAAGACTGACAGGAAAGCTGCTGTCACAAATATGGGGGGGGGGTCACAAAGGAAAGACAAAGAAATGCTAGCACTGAGCAGCATTTTATCTTCTCCAAGGATAATACCACAATACAAACAAAAGATGATTGACTTTAATAATTGGCTTAGTTTCTGGTGTCATTCTAATGGGGTGCAATATTTGTCAGAATGGAAGAAGGTGGCCAACAGACCACGCTGCTTTGTCAGGGATAGTCAGTGCTTCTCCCCTCTAAGCTTTCGAATATTAATTAAAATATTGTCTTCCCCCATAGAGCCTTTTTAGGCAATGCCAGACTGAAAGTACTTCTGACATAACAAATCAAAACCAAGAAAATCTAAAGATATTACTGCTGAATGCTAGGAGTCCTAACAAAAATCTCCACTCCCTAGTAGCTCTCTTTTACCCCAGAGAATGCTAATGTCTGTGTGGTCACTTAGACATGATTTAAAGGCACAGAGAGATCACCAGCAGTGCAAGGTTATAATGCCGTCCACACATTTAGGCCAGCTACTTCATAGGCAGGGACTAAAGGTACAGGTGTCTCTATTTCCATCAAAAATAAATAACTTCAAGGCTGGTCAGACAGGTCAATGCACTTGAACTGATCTATGTTCAAATCACCATTGGTGAAGTCCAGTACCACTTCCTTGTAACCTATAAGTCCCCCTCTATGACCCAGGAAACCCATACCATGTATTTAAACTTAATAGAAGCACTAACCTGCCAACCCAATACCATATTCATGGGTGACTTTAATAACTCCACTGTTAACAGGAAATCCTATATGACACCAAACTTATATGCACAGAGATTCTTGGATTTTGTAAACACAAATTCCCTGGACAAGATAGTCAATACACCAACCAGGGGTGAAGCCATACTGGATCTGGTCCTCAGTAACATGGGAGACTGCTGCACACCCCCTACTGTAATGCCTTCCCCAGTAAGGTCAGACCACAAAATAGTCTCCTTTGAAGTAAAAATAAAACCTGGACCCCCAGCTAAACCTGGAATATTCAGGAACTCTTCTAAGGCTAACCTCCTGCTATTAACTGAGAACCTGGCAAAATTTCAAGCCCCCATAAACCCTGAGAGCACTGCTGCCTATGCAGAACTGTTCACAGAAACCCTGCACAAGTATGTTAACAGCTGCATAGAAGCAGCTGTACCCACCAGGAAGAATTACAGAACTAACTCAAAAAATAAGTCACGCTGGTGGAATCACAAAATCAATAGGATGTACAACAGGAGGAAGAAAATCATGGTAAAAATTAGGAGGTGCAGCACCCAGCAAGAAAAAGGTACTCTCCTCAAACTGAACAAACAACTCAGAGGACAAATAAAGTCCACCAAAGTCAAATATGAGGTAAGTTTGGCCTCCCAGGCCAAGGACAATCACAAAGCATTCTTTAGCTATGTCCGCAACCTCAAAGGCAATACACAATTGTGTGCAGAGCTCATTGTAAATGGAGCCACTATACTGAGCCAGAAGATATAGCAAGCTTCCTGGCTGACAAATTCAGCTCCAAATTTACCCCTCTCTCCCCTTCAACCTTGCCTCAGGAAATATCATCAGATATAACTCCCCCTACTATCACTAGGGAACAGGTCCTTAATGCTCTCTGTCTAAGACCAAGAACACTGCATCAATGGGCCCAGACAATATCACAGGATGCCTTCTAAATAGCATGAAACATGACCTATCAGGGCCTCTGGAACTACTATTTAACTGTAGCCTCCAAACAGGCTTTGTGCCTCATGAATGGAGAAAGGCAACAGTCATTCCTCGGCACAAAGGTGGACCATCTACAGACTATGGAAAATACAGACCCATAAATCTCACTATTATATGTAAAGCCATGGAAAGAATTATTGTGGAGATGATCAACAGAGATATAGTAAACCTCTGGATACTGGACCCAACTCAGTTTGGTTTTGTCAAGGGCAGATCATGCCTACTCAACCTGGTGGACTTCTTTAAGAAAGTAACCAAAGCAATGGATGAGGGCAAAATTGTGCACACTGCCTACCTTGACTTGGACAAGGCATTTGACAAAATACCTCACTTGGACATTGTTGGCAAACTCAAGAAGTTAGGTACAAACCCGTAAATCACTCAGTGGATAGCCAACTAGCTCACAGACAGGACCCAAGAAGTTAGAATTGGGGAGTACATCTCTATAAAGAGGACACTCACAAGTGGAGTCCCTCAGGGATCAATCCTTGGGCTGCTCCTTTTTGGCATTTACTTCTCAGAAGTCAAGGCCAATGTCAGTGGTCTCTGGCTGACAAAATTTGCAGATGATTGCAAATTAGAAACTGTCATTGAATGTCACACTGGCACAGCTGTTCTCCAGGAGGGGCTGACACAGACAAACAACTGGTGTCAGAGCCATGGACTAAAACTTAATGCTAAGAAATGTATAATAGTATCCTTTGGGAAGTTGTCCATCCCTGATAACTATTGTATTGACAACACACCCCTTAGAACTGACCCAGTAATCAGGGACTTAGGGACATACATAGATAGTAATCTAGCCTTTGACCACCATGTGTCTAGAGTAGTGAGGAAATCATTCTATGTTGTGCAACTTATTAAAGGTATGTAAAAGTATGGCATCTAATTCCAAGGAAGTCATCGTTCCACTTTATTTGACATTCATCAGACCTATCACTGAGTACAATGGCCCCTTTGGTATGTACCTAACCAGGCATATCCAACAATTGGAACGTCCACAGAGGTTCCTCACTAAAAGAATACAGGGTGTAAGTAAAATGTCCTATGCAGACCACCTCAAGGCTCTATCCCTGTATTTTGTCTCCTAAAGACTTTTGAGGGGAGATCTATGCCTGGCATACAGGGAATTGTCAGACCCCACTGCAATGGACTTCCTGCATATCCACAAAACAAACAGTACCACAATTACCCATTCTAAAGACTTAAACCTTGCTTGAGATATAAATAGGACCTGCTGGAGAGATAGGTATGTATCCCACAGACTACCCCATTTATGGAACAGAGTCCCCATCCATGTGAAGCAGAGCTCTTTCCTAACCCAATTCAAGTGCAGCTTGGACAATTGGATGGAAAACCAGAAATTCATCCCTGGTTTGGCACCTACGTCTCTAATGGACACAAGTAACCTATAAATGGTTCATCTCCCAAGCCCATGCTTACAGTTATCAAGGGTATCAGAACTTGTCATAGATTTTAGATGCATGGCTAGGCTTAAAAACGCCCTTGTGGTTGTTAGCCTAGTAAACACCTATGAACCTAATAACCTATAAATACAGAAGGTAGGCAACTGGTGGTGGGTACGATGGAACTACAAACTGGGGATGGAGATGAAACAAAAGGAAAGAAAAAACATCATGCAGGGGGATAGACCAGAGTGATGGCTGACTGCTAAACTGCACAGTGACATGCCCAAGAAGAAGTCAGTTGCCTCCATGACTACCCTTGTAGCTGGGCCCAGCCGCTGTTAGTTTACTAGTCTGGGTCAGGTGGCTGTGTAAATCTTCATGATGCATGAGGATGCACTTTCAGCTATCAATACAGTAATCCAGCTGCCAATCCACCAAAGCCATCAGCAGACCTTCCACCTTCTACCAAATGAACCAGCATGTCCTCCAGTGACACCCAATGATGTGCAGCCTATACGCACTTGCTCTCAGAGACAGAGTACCAGAGGATACCTTACAATGAGTACTCCAGTTTCCCCTCCCCCACACAGTCACATAAACACATAGTGCGTCATTCTGCAGAGAAGCAGGTCTGGAGAACACTGGGATCCAACAGGTGATGATAAGGTGGGCGCAAGGCACAGTGGTTGCTGCCACACATCATCCACAGCTGTGAGAAATATTGCATAAAATATGCATGCAAATGGAGGGAAACAAAACAACAAAGGACAATTAAAAACAATGATGGTGATAAAGAGAAAAACAAACTCAAAATCAGTTATCAGTATTTTACAAGCCTTGGGGGAGAAATCGTGGTTAAGAATGCAATTGCAAGATAAAAACAATATAGAAGACTGCCATACATATTGTACAAACTATGTGTGCCATAAGGGGCAAGATTACATGCCAACTAGTCACACAATCCAAGAACAGTGACTTAGTCTGTATGTAGTTAACAATGTGAGAGCAAGGGGCAGCAAAACTGAGCAAAAACAGCCACTTGGAGTGTCCAGCCTTGAGCTGCTTAGAAGCAAGCGGCATTTATAGCCTATCAAATGATAAACTGCATGACACTGAGATGGACCATACTACATACACACTGACTCAGCATTCCAAATAAATACACATAGAAAAGTTTAACCCCATGGTAATATCTCACCTTAACTTATGACAGACACCATGAAGGATCATGTGACAGCCTGATAGTTGCATGGCCATCGAATCTCAGCTGTGAGTGGCACAGACATGGGTGGTTAAATGACCAGTGTAATAGTAAAAGTAGAATACAACCACATTGAGAAAAACTTTTAATACAAAAAGCAGCAGCAAAGCTTTCGGGTCTACACCCTTCCTCAATGCTAAATACAAAATCAAAAATACATGAGTTAGAATTTAAATAGGAGCAAAGAAAAGTCATGTGATCGCAGCCAGCCGATCAAATGACAACAACATGTAAAATCACAAACAGGTTATTTTAAAAATATACAAAATTTAAAGTAACATAGAAGAACATATAAAAAATAAAAAATAAAAATAAAACACGCATAAAAATATTGTTAAGGGACATATAGAAAATTTTTACAATCAAAATTTACTCTGCTGTAGCCTCAGTAGAATGGGCTTTAAAGTAACAGCAGTATTAAGGCCAGGTGGATGATCAGCAGCTAACCTCAAAATCCATTCGTATTCCTTGACTTCTAAAAAATTATTAATATCACCACCTCTCAGAGACATATGGACCATGTCTACAACCCTAAATTTAAACCTATGCATGCTACCACAAGATAAAATGTGTTTATAAAGTGCATTCTTATCATTATTCCTCCTGATCTCAGACTTATGTTCAATAATACAGTCTTTTAGTCTTCTCGTGGTCTTTCCTACATAGAATGAAGTACGTTGGAGGCAAGTAGCCAAATAAACCACATTAGTACTAATACAGTTAGCAAACAGCTTAAAGTTGTAGACACGTCCAGTAACAGGGTGGGTGAAAATATCACTGCCTTTACCTAGAATATCATCACAGCAAGTGCAGTCCATACAAATAAATGTACCCGCCCTTATACTAAATTGTGGGATGCGTTTACGGCTAAAATCTTTGTAGCATAATCTACTTTTGAAATTTCTCAAGTTCCTATAGGAGAAGAAGGGTTAGGAATCTAACACATTCCTAATGTCAGACGATGCCATCAAAATTACCCAATTCTTTTCAATAATGTGCTTAACTGCCTGGGTATTAGTATTAAACATTGTCACATATCTAACTCTATGTGAACCCCCCACGTCAGTCTCCCTACGCATATATGTATCAGATTTGCTTAGCATACTGAAAGTTGGTTTATATGACACAGCCCTATCTCTTACAATTTTACCCATTGTATCACAGAGAAATGTTGAATCATAACCACTATGTAGAAAGTCCATCTTCATATCCTCCATCTTTTTTAAAAAAACACCATCATCTGTATTAAGCCGACTGGCTCTACTAAACTGCTCAGTGACTATCCCTTTAAATATGTGCGGAGCATGCATGCTGTTCCTATGGAGGTATCTACCAGCACATACTTCTTTCTTATGTATACTTGTACAAATTAAACCCTCCTTTAGTTCTATACATAAATCCAATACAAAAAGGTAATACTGATTTCAGAGTATATCATTTTAAACTCAAGAAATGTAGTTGAATGATTCAAATAATCTAAATAGGTGTACAGATCACCAATAGACCCCTTCCAGATAAGGAAGCAATCATCAACAAAATGCTGATAGAAGCAAACATTGTTGTTTAACAGATTGGCATCACTGCACACATATTTGGTTTCCCACTGATGGATAACCAGATTGGCATAGGTATTGGCCACAGATGTGCTCATTGCAACACCAGTGAGTTGTAGAAAAAACTTCTCATCAAACAAAAAGACATTCATAGTGAGAACCAAATTTAATGAAGAGCAAATATTCTCTATCTGTCTAGCAGGCATGGTAGCCATGCTAGTCAAAAACTCTCTGATGGACTCAATTCCAAGGTCATTAAGGATCACTGTGAATAAGGATGAAATATAAAGGGTAACAAATAAATATTCACCCTGAGATAACTCAGTGACATTTAGACTATCATACCACTTCCTAAGTTTCAAGATGAAATCTGTCGTGTCTTTTAGCACATTCTCACAGCCTAACAAAAAAGGGTGCAGTTGCCTGTGTAGATAAATAGAGATTGGTTCTGTTAACCAACCATTGCCAGATACAATTGGTCTCATGGGAGGATTACACAGACATTTATGTGTTTTGGGCAGCCCATACAGCTGTGGAACATCTGAGCAGGGTACAGTAAAGAAATGAAAAAGATCAAGATCAGTGTCTCCATTAATCTGAAGGTCATATATAAACATGTTAACCTTAGTGATACATTTAGTGTCTAGTCATATATAAACATATTAACCTTACTGATACATTTAATGTCTAGTCATATATAAACATGTTAACCTTACTGATACATTTAATGTCTAGTCATATATAAACATATTAACCTTACTGATACATTTAATGTCTAGTCATATATAAACATATTAACCTTACTGATACATTTAATGTCTAGTCATATATAAACATATTAACCTTACTGATACATTTAATGTCTAGTCATATATAAACATATTAACCTTACTGATACATTTAATGTCTAGTCATATATAAACATATTAACCTTACTGATACATTTAATGTCTAGTCATATATAAACATATTAACCTTACTGATACATTTAATGTCTAGTCATATATAAACATATTAACCTTACTGATACATTTCTTAATGTCTAGTCATATATAAACATATTAACCTTACTGATACATTTAATGTCTAGTCATATATAAACATATTAACCATACTGATACATTTCTTAATGTCTAGTCATATATAAACATATTAACCTTACTGATACATTTAATGTCTAGTCATATATAAACATATTAACCTTACTGATACATTTAATGTCTAGTCATATATAAACATATTAACCTTACTGATACATTTAATGTCTAGTCATATATAAACATATTAACCTTACTGATACATTTAATGTCTAGTCATATATAAACATATTAACCTTACTGATACATTTAATGTCTAGTCATATATAAACATATTAACCTTACTGATACATTTAATGTCTAGTCATATATAAACATATTAACCTTACTGATACATTTAATGTCTAGTCATATATAAACATATTAACCTTACTGATACATTTAATGTCTAGTCATATATAAACATATTAACCTTACTGATACATTTAATGTCTAGTCATATATAAACATATTAACCTTACTGATACATTTAATGTCTAGTCATATATAAACATATTAACCTTACTGATACATTTAATGTCTAGTCATATATAAACATATTAACCTTACTGATACATTTCTTAATGTCTAGTCATATATAAACATATTAACCTTACTGATACATTTAATGTCTAGTCATATATAAACATATTAACCTTACTGATACATTTAATGTCTAGTCATATATAAACATATTAACCTTACTGATACATTTTTTAATGTCTAGTCATATATAAACATATTAACCTTACTGATACATTTTTTAATGTCTAGTCATATATAAACATATTAACCTTACTGATACATTTTTTAATGTCTAGTCATATATAAACATATTAACCCTACTGATACATTTAATGTCTAGTCATATATAAACATATTAACCTTACTGATACATTTAATGTCTAGTCATATATAAACATATTAACCTTACTGATACATTTCTTAATGTCTAGTCATATATAAACATATTAACCTTACTGATACATTTAATGTCTAGTCATATATAAACATATTAACCTTACTGATACATTTAATGTCTAGTCATATATAAACATATTAACCTTACTGATACATTTAATGTCTAGTCATATATAAACATATTAACCTTACTGATACATTTAATGTCTAGTCATATATAAACATATTAACCTTACTGATACATTTAATGTCTAGTCATATATAAACATATTAACCTTACTGATACATTTTTTAATGTCTAGTCATATATAAACATATTAACCTTACTGATACATTTTTTAATGTCTAGTCATATATAAACATATTAACCTTACTGATACATTTTTTAATGTCTAGTCATATATAAACATATTAACCCTACTGATACATTTAATGTCTAGTCATATATAAACATATTAACCTTACTGATACATTTAATGTCTAGTCATATATAAACATATTAACCTTACTGATACATTTCTTAATGTCTAGTCATATATAAACATATTAACCTTACTGACACATTTAATGTCTAGTCATATATAAACATATTAACCTTACTGATACATTTAATGTCTAGTCATATATAAACATATTAACCTTACTGATACATTTAATGTCTAGTCATATATAAACATATTAACCTTACTGATACATTTAATGTCTAGTCATATATAAACATATTAACCTTACTGATACATTTAATGTCTAGTCATATATAAACATATTAACCTTACTGATACATTTAATGTCTAGTCATATATAAACATATTAACCTTACTGATACATTTCTTAATGTCTAGTCATATATAAACATATTAACCTTACTGATACATTTAATGTCTAGTCATATATAAACATATTAACCTTACGGATACATTTAATGTCTAGTCATATATAAACATATTAACCTTACTGATACATTTAATGTCTAGTCATATATAAACATATTAACCTTACTGATACATTTCTTAATGTCTAGTCGTATACAAACATATTAACCTTACTGATACATTTCTTAATGTCTAGTCATATATAAACATATTAACCTTACTGATACATTTAATGTCTAGTCATATATAAACATATTAACCTTACTGATACATTTAATGTCTAGTCATATATAAACATATTAACCTTACTGATACATTTAATGTCTAGTCATATATAAACATATTAACCTTACTGATACATTTAATGTCTAGTCATATATAAACATATTAACCTTACTGATACATTTCTTAATGTCTAGTCATATATAAACATATTAACCTTACTGATACATTTAATGTCTAGTCATATATAAACATATTAACCTTACTGATACATTTCTTAATGTCTAGTCGTATACAAACATATTAACCTTACTGATACATTTCTTAATGACTAGTCATATATAAACATATTAACCCTACTGATACATTTCTTAATGTCTAGTCATATATAAACATATTAACCTTACTGATACATTTATTAATGTCTAAAGGAGAGATACACTTGAAGGCATTCCCATCATCAAGCAATAAATACATAGCTTTCAAGTAATCATCACGATTCATTAAAACCACAGAACCACCTTTATCAGCCTGCTTTATAACAGTAGAAGTGTCCTTCTCTAAATATTTAAAGGCTATAAACTCATCGTACCTTAAGTTGTAACATTTCTTTCTTTTAGCATTAGAATACAAACTTCTAAGCTCAACCTCACATAAATCATGGAAAGCCGTAAGAACAGGCAAACTAATAGGAATAAAAGTCCTTTTCTTCTTACAGTGAATGGATTGGCTTGAAACAGTGTCTTTAAATAGCACTTTTAAATTAACACTTCTAACAAATTGCTTTAAGTCTATAAGAGCCACTACAATGTTGTCAGCAGCTGTGGGAATAAAACTAAGTCCTTTCTGTAACGGAGACAAGTGTGGAGATTCAAGATGAAAAGTAGATAGATTAACAATACCATGAGTTACCGCCGAGTCAGTTTTCCTTGCCCCATAGGGCTTTCATTCTTCCACTTGATTCCACTGACGTTTTGTCTCTGTAACAATCGGCCCCTCGACACACTCCGTTCTTTTACTTTTTCCGGTCGATCCAGCTGATAATTTTTCTGGGTAACGTTTAAAATCAGCTGTTGACTCCTACTATTCACATTTTCAGCACCATGCTCCTTCTCCATTGATTCAACAGCAACATGCGTATTGACATGCGTACTGGTACCAGCCTCTGGTGTGGAGGTCACTGAAACATCAGAATGTGGGGGCATGTCCTTAGATAAGCGAGATGACATAGCAGAAGATATCAAAGATATGGAGTAAGAAACATTCACAGACGAGACTCCAGTATCAAAAAAGTAATTTTTCGATATACGCTGCCCAGAATGCTTATTAACAGCAGAAAAATCTTGTTTAGGCCAAGAAAAGATATGGCCGCTCTGGAAATCGAGTATATCACGTTTAAGCTTTCTTTTATTGTAGTTTCAAGCCTATCATCGAGTGTGTGCAGTCTATCAAGAATCTGTTGGTACACATTAGTCAAATTAGGAAAACAGGGCATAGTAAGCAGGTTATTCTCTAAACTGATAATTTCTTCCTTCAAATCAATCTCAGTTTGAGGGAAATGATCATTCATCAAAGACATATAGTCAAGGCTTAACTTCAAGTTAAGCTGTTGCCAACGCTTAAGTAAATCTGGGTAAACATTGCCATATGATGGCATTTTTAAGATCCTTAAACCTTGTGGAGCAATGCCCATGTCAAGATAAGCTAAAAACTAAAACGTTGCCATTGTAAGCGTTTATAAGATCAAACTTTCTTCTCTAAAAGCTCTAAGTTCTTATTAAAGTCAGCAGCAGTTTCAGATAGCGAAATGGAAAGGTTGTCAGTGATTTCCATCTCTCTGGGAAAAAGATTAAGAAGTGGATTAACCTCTCTAGTTAAGAGAGCTTTCACAGAGATGTTAGTTGCCACAAGTCTAAGTACTACTGGCTGAACGGCTCTCAATCCACAAATCCCAATGAATACAGCAGGAGACACAGCAACAAGAAACAAAACAAGCACCCACTATAGTACTGGAAACAAAAAGGCAACAGTAGAATACAACCACGTTGAGAAAAAAAATTAATACAAAAAGCAGCAGCAAAGCTTTCAGGTCTACACCCTTCCTCAATGCTAAATACAAAATCAAAAACACATGAGTTAGAGTTTAAATAGGAGCCAAGAAAAGTCATGTGATTGCAGCCAGCTGATCAAATGACAAACAGGTTATTTTAAAAAATATAAAATTTAAAAGTAACATAGAAGCACATATAAAAAATAAAAAATAAAAATAAAACACACATAAAAATATTGTTAAGGGACATATAGAAAATGTTTACAATCAAAATTTACTCTGCTGTAGCCTCAGTAGAATGGGCTTTAAAGTAACAGCAGTATTAAGGCCAGGTGGATGATCAGCAGCTAACCTCAAAATCCATTCATATTCCTTGACGTCTAAGAAATTATTAATATCACCACCTCTCAGAGACATATGGACCATGTCTACAACCTTAAATTTAAACCTATGCATGATACCACAAGATAAAATGTGTTTATAAAGTGCCTTCTTATCATTATTCCTCCTGATCTCAGACTTATGTTCAATAATACAGTCTTTTAGTCTTCTCGTGGTCTTTCCTACATAGAATGAAGTACGTTGGAGGCAAGTAGCCAAATAAACCACATTAGTACTAATACAGTTAGCAAACAGCTTAAAGTTGTAGACACGTCCAGTAACAGGGTGGGTGAAAATATCACTGCCTTTACCTAGAATATCATCACAGCAAGTGCAGTCCATACAAATAAATGTACCCGCCCTTATACTAAATTGTGGGATGCGTTTACGGCTAAAATCTTTGTAGCATAATCTACTTTTCAAATTTCGCAAGTTCCTATAGGAGAAGAAGGGTTTGGAATCTAACACATTCTTAACGTCAGACAATGCCATCAAAATTACCCAATTCTTTTCAATAATGTGTTAATGTCAATAGTCTCTAACTGACAAAATTTGCAGACAATTGCAAATTAGGAACTGTCATTGAATGCCACACTGGCACAGCTATTCTCCAGGAGGGGCTGACACAGACAAACAACTGGTGTCAGAGCCATGGACTGAAACTAAATGCTAAGAAATGCATAATAGTAGCCTTTGGGAAGTTGTCTATCCCTAGTAACTATTGTATTGACACACTTCCCTTAGAGCTGACCCAGTAATCAGGGACTTAGGGACATACATAGATAGTAATCTAGCCTTTGACCATCATGTGTCTAGAGTAGTGAGGAAATCATTCTATGTTGTGCAACTTATTAATGGTATGTAAAGGTATGGCATCTAATTCCAAGGAAGTCATTGTTCCACTTTATTTGACATTCATCAGACCTATCATTGAGTACAATGGCCCCTTTGGTATGTACTTAACCAGGCATATCCAACAATTGGAATGTCCACAGAGGTTCCTCACTAAAAGAATACAGGGTGTAAGTAAAATGTCTTATGCAGACTGCCTCAAGGCTCTATCCCTGTATTTTGTCTCCTAAAGACTTTTGGGGGAGATCTATGCCTGGCATACAGGGAATTGTCAGACCCCACTGCAATGGACTTCCTGCATATCCACAAAATAAACAGTACCACAATTACCCATTCTAAAGACTTAAACCTTGCTTGTGATATAAATAGGACCTGCTGGAGAGATAGGTATGTATCCCACAGACTACCCCATTTATGGAACAGAGTCCCCATCCATGTGAAGCAGAGCTCTTCCCTAACCCAATTCAAGTGCAACTTGGATAAATGGATGGAAAACCAGAATTTCATCCCTGGTTTGGTACCTATGTCTCTAATGGACACAAGTAACCTATAAATGGTTCATCTCCCAAGCCCATGCTTACAGTTATCAAGGGTATCAGAACTTATCAGAGATTTTAGATGCATGGCTAGGCTTAAAAACGCCCTTGTGGTTGTTAGCCTAGTAAACACCTATGAACCTAATAACCTATAAATACAGAAGGTAGGCAACTGGTGGTGGGTATGATGGAACTACAAACTGGGGATGGAGATGAAACAAAAGGAAAGAAAAACATCATGCGGTGGGATAGACCGGGGTGATGGCTGACTGCTAAACTGCACAGTGACATGCCAAAGAAGAAGTCAGTTGCCTCCATGACTATCCTTGTAGCTGGGCCCAGCAGCTGTTAGTTTACTGGTCTGGGTCAGGAGGTTGTGTAAATCTTCATGATGCATGAGGATGCACTTTCAGCTATCAATACAGGAATCCAGCTGCCAATCCACCAAAGCCATCAGCAGACCTTCCACCTTCTACCAAATGAACCAGCATGTCCTCCAGTGACACCCAATGATGTGTAGCCTATATGCACTTCCTCTCAGAGACAGAGTACCAGAGGATACCTTACAATGAGTACTCCAGTGTCCCCTTCCCCCACACAGTCACACAAGCACACAGTGCATCATTCTGCAGAGAAGCAGGTCTGGAGACCACTAAGATCCAACAGGTGATGATAAGGCAGGTGCAAGGCACAGTGGTTGCTGCCACACATAATCCACAGCTGTGAGAAATATTGCATAAAATATGCATGCAAATGGAGGGAAACAAAACAACAAAGGACAATTAAAAATGATGATGGTGATAAAGAGAAAAACAAAATCAAAATCAGTTATCAGTATTTTACAGGCCTTGGGGTTAAGAATGCAATTACAAGCTAAAAACAATATAGAAGACTGCCATAAATATTGTACAAACTATGTGTGCCATAAGGGGCAAGATTACATGCCAACTAGTCATACAATCCAAGAACAGTGACTTAGTCTGTATGTAGTTAACAATGTGAGAGCAAGGGGCAGCAAAACTGAGCAAAAACAGCCACATGGAGTGTCCAGCCTTGAGCTGCTTAGAAGCAAGCGTCGTTTATAGCCTATCAAATGATAAACTGCATGACACTGAGGTGGACCATACCGCATACACCTTAACTCAGCACTCCAAATAAATACACATAGAAAAGTTTAACCCCATGGTAATATCTCACCCTAACTTATGACAGACACCATGAAGGATCGTGTGACAGCCTGATAGTTGCATGGCCATCGAATCTCAGCTGTGAGTGGCACAGACATGGGTGGTTAAATGGCCAGTGTAACAGTAAGCCATATCTGGCTGACAATGGCAGTGCATATTAATGATATGATGAACACATAGGGATGTGCCACTAAATGAAAACAACCTGAAAATTCCCAAGCAGACAATGCCAAACATGATGGAGATGGCATGCCCACTGTCGATACAGTCTGCAACACTATGACACTGTTGGGAGTACTTGGTGGTATGAAGGACAGTAGAACAGTTCTCCCTGTAACTTGCAAATTATATGAGACATAAAGCAAAGCAAATCTGTAAGCCATGGTGAAAAGAATTATCAGGACTGCAAACATGGACAGTGAAGCAGATACTAAGATATGCACAAGTGTAACACCTCTTTCAGGGGTTGGGAGGGTGGCCTAATAGTTAAGGTGTTTGCCTTATAAACGCAAAGTGCAGGGTTTGAGTCTCACAAGGGACAATTGGCTAGGCTTAAAATGGCTCGTTAGAGCAGTTAGCTTAGTACTAACCTATGAACCTATATATGTACGCCCCAATGCCCAGACAACTGTGCATGACCTCCCTCACAAGGTGCTGCAAAAAAGATAAATTTGAACAAAGCACATGTCGTTGAACACCAATAACTGTGTGTAGCTGTACAACAATGCACACCTATATTTGAGCAATTACTAGTTACTCATACATGCTGTAGAACTCTGTTTCCCTTACCCTAACCTCTTTTTATCATTGATAGACAAGGGCAGTTTGGCACCTTTTCAAGTCACTGTAATGATGCCATCATTGCTGAGTAGAATGGGTGATGTCCATGACATAATTCATCTTCCTGGCAAGGCAAGGTCAAGCCCCCACCTTGTACTGGGAGCCCTCATAGGAGTTCCTCCCGCCTGCCCCATGCAGACATTCTGCCAAAGTCAGCCCTTCGAGAAATCATGGTCACTTCACAGGTTGACATCAAGAGGAAAATGGCAACACTGATGTTGATATGCTTTAGGAACCACATAATCCACATCAACATACAATAAGACAATAAAACATACCTTATTGATATAGTTGAGGTACATGACGATAACAGACATGAATAAGGGGGGGTTAACAGGCACACTGGCCACATAAGGTATCAAGTCTATATATGACACTTTTAATGTATAGTAGTTTTCCAACATGCTGGCAATTACTGGTATTTTAGTGGAATGGTAGAACTAGAGGCTACAGTGTGGAATGCATGCCACAGACCTGCCTGGGCATGCTTAGACCATTTTGCAGCCTATAATGCATATGTATGGGCAGGTACAAGTTTCACAGTATATTCTAGCATGTTACATAATCTGCTGAATGTGTGATTCAAAGGCATTTAACATAAATCACTTCACTGGTATAATTATCATGCTATGAGCCTGGTATAGCACAGTATGAGCAGCCACTGACATCACAGTGGTCATCACTCTAATTTTCTCTACAATAGATAATGAATCCCTGAAGAAAATTAATGCATTGAGGTATTCTCTGTCTGCTGTGATAATGTTACAGAGGTCAGTGTTAGGTGAGGAGGGTGGGAGGATATGAGTAAAATGTATTTCATTGGGAGGTGTTGCTCTAGATCATGTTACTCTAGAGCAACTTGCTAGCAGGTCAGTGGGGAATACAGAGATAGCCTGGATGAAACTATGCAGAAGTTAATTGCATTCAAGTAAAAAAAAAAACTGCACATCTGCTACAATAAGGGTACACAGGCCAGTGTTAGATGATAAGGGTGACTCTAATATGTGTGAGATGTTTTACTGTTTTCCATAGCATCTTGCTGAGGAGGGGATGTGGAGCACAGGGTGGGATAAAACTGGTGAATAAGACCAGATAGGGCAGCAGCTCAGGCATCTGTAGCCCATCACTTGTAGGGTTAAGGGCAGTGCAAGGTGAGTTAGGCCTTAGCAGTCTGATCAGATAGAGATGGAAGTGGCTCAGATGTACACAGTAGATATGGACAGATGTGGGAAACACACCAAATGACTGATATGGGTTGCATGTGGGTATCTTGTACACACAGGTCAGTGTAGGTTAGTGACAGGGTGCATGTAACAAAACAATCAGTCCCCATGCTGGCCTGCCACATTGCTATAGAGACATGGACTGTGATACTAGCAAGTTTGGTAACTACTACTACTGCTGCTGCTGCTGCTGCTGTTGCACAGGTGCAAGAGCAGTACAGGTGAAGCTAAGCATATTATTCTCAATTACTGGCTATAGGTGTATGTCCATATGTAAAGATATATACATAGTACCAAAGTAACTGAAGCACCTCACAATTTTCTCTTAAGCAATGACCAATGTGTTGCTGTCAGTCCTCCATGAACGTGGTTTGCAGATTCTGAGCACAGCCAAGACTAGCTAGGTGTTTTGGAATATGTGTGTGTGGCACGAGATGGTTAAAGATATTCATAGGTTCATAGGTTGGTACTAGGCTATTGGCCCTAGGGCATATACAAGCCTAGCCATAACAATTCCCTGGCTATTTCTTCCCACAATATTTACTTCCCTGGACCCCTGTCTAGCAGGGCGACTGATGTGAGACTGTCAGTGACCACGGCAAATCCACACAGTCTGCCATGGAGACATTGATATGATTCTGCATGCCCACACAAAGGCACATGTCATTAAATAGGAGAGGATGGCCATGGATGTATGTTGGGGGCCCATTGTTATAGGCTGTCATAGACCCTCCTCTCTGAAATAGAGGAGTTCCTGGTGTCCCTGATATATGTTAGAAGCTTGCATAGGAATACTGAATTGGCTGCACTGTCTCAAGTAGCTCTTAGGGATGCATGAGGTTAATATTCCCATATGTCAGCAACGTGTTGTTGGGGCATGCCAGTACCATGTGTTCAGAGTTGTTGAATGTCACAATATGTCCACTGGAATCACATTTGGGATGCAGACATGAAGGCATACAGCACAAAGTATATTTGTTTAGGTTGTATGCTGCACTGTTATCTGTACTGATGCTGCAGCACTGGAAATGAGGTATTGTTATACATTAGTACTGTTACACATAACTGTCTGCTTTCACAGGTGAAATGGTCATGGAGTCCTCCACTGGAACTGACATTCCCAATGTGTCAATGCCTGTGCTGGCAATGGTAACTGCAGAGGGCACACTGCCATTCACATTCAGTGACACAGTTCTGTTGCCTGTGCAAACCTCAGAAATTGATGAGCCGAACTGGAGAAAGCGTTCCAATAACAAACCACTTTATTCACAATCCTCAAATCAACAGTCTTTAAGCGTGCAAAATAACAATACACTTTTCGTCGCTTCAGATTATCGCAACTTCCTCAGAAGACAAATTACTAATGTTAATAGTGCATTTAAATAGTAAATTCTAAAAGCAATTAACAACTGGTTAATTAATTATACAATGCTGAATTTTTAACCAGTTCTTGTCCCTAGTGATGTGTCACTTTTAAACAAATTCAATCCATACAAGTCCAACATCATGCGATAATCTGAAGCGACGAAAAGTGTATCGTTATTTTGCACGCTTAAAGACTGTTGATTTGAGGATTGTGAATAAAGTGGTTTGTTATCGGAACGCTTTCTCCAGTTCGGCTCATCAATTTCTGTGGTTTGGATTTTGTTTTTGCTGATTGCCTGTGCAAACCTCACCTGTCCAGTGGTTGTTGAAGGATAGGTCATTCTTGGCACACCCACAGGGGGAGCGCCCTCTGCCGCTGCTCATGTACCAGTAGTGGGCAGTGGTACCATCACTGAATGTGGGGACATTAATGAGAAAAGCTGGGTGAGTGGCTCTCAAAGCTATGGCTCCTGCTCATTGTCCAAAGTGGGTTGTCACAATGGGCATCACAAAATAGATGTGCAGGACATTTATTCTGGAATAGGTAAATGCAAACATAGTCATAGCAGTGATGATAGCTGTACTGCACTTCCTAGATGACAATATATGTGAAGACATGCAATGCTTAGTTCACTTGATTGACATGTTGGATAGGCACATGAGTGCCTTCACATCTTCCTTGAGGCTTTTTCCATGCACCAGGGTTTATAACATTATTGTGGCCACCACTATCTGCCTACAATGTGAGTATAGCCCACAGGATAGGTAGGTCAAGGTTGTGTACTGTTACATCTTCTACACCAGCTACCAGCAGTGATGTGGTGCAGTGTGGCATGGCCACCTGTACAGACACAGCCTATGTGACATGATCATGTGGTCAAGGTCGTGCAGTTTTCCTTTATCCTTTCTGGTGATTGTTGGTACCGTTGACATTTCTCAGAGGGTGCATCCATGGCAGGGTACAGATAATACAAGAATCATTCCCAGCTGTGGCCCCACAACACATGTAACAGCCACATACACACAGTGCAACAACAGCTGCATGAGATGTGTCCCATGGAGCTCATACTAAGCAAATACCCATTATATTTGGAAAAGTACACCCCCAGGAGCCACCACCTCCTCCCTACATGGGATAACCTACTCCGCTCAATCACCCAGCCATATCACTCACTCCTATCCACATCTTTAGTACCTCCTTCTGTCACTGTACCCATTATGGATCCCTGTCTCTGTGCCTCTGCCCACCTGTGCAAATGATGACAAATGTGCCCCAGCTGCCTTGCTGTATTACCAGCCAATGTACTGCACTGTTCAGCACTGTCTGAGTGGAGTATTGCATACATTAGTTTTAATCATTGTTGTGTCTGTTTGGTCTCAGTTGTCCAAAAGGTGCCACCTCTTTTGCAGTGCTGCAGAATATTTTGCCTGCCTTGGTCTTGCGTGGTCCTCACTTATAGGTGCTCCATTCAATGATTGCTTAGCTGGCTCTTCTTTCTCCAATTGCACCAGTTTGTCTCCTCCTCTGATGGCAATCCCCAGCTCTAGCTGTCTGCATACCACCATGTGTAGGTCTCCAGGTCATACTGTAGCAGCCCTTCAACAATTCGCACATACACTCAACTATGATGCACATTTGTGACAGTGCAGACTTGTATGTCACCTCAGCCATGCTGTGCAGGTTCTATATTAGTGCCATGAACCATACCTCAAGGGCATAACTGGCATTGCTAATAAGACATCTCAATGGGAAGTCACCCTACACAAATCTCTGGTATAGGTTTGACATGTGACCAATGTAAGACTTATGGGAGCTGCCTGGATGGCATATGCATACATTGTATATAGTGCATGCTGTGTTGTACACCACCTAGCACTTGATGGAGAAGAAATCCTTCTGGATGACATATTGGTATCCATGTGGACCAGATAGGAACTTGATGGAGACGTAGATCTAGTGAATGTCCTCTAGTTGGTATATTTAAGTTGCAGGGGGTGTGGGGGTGCAGGGGGACTTGCCCCCTGCATACACCTGTCTAAATCTTTTTTTTTTTTTTTTTTTGACATTTATTATTTTTTTTACTTTCAAGATTACGGAATCTTGAGATTCTGGTCTTAGGTATTCAGATTCTCAGGATTCCGTAATTCAATATTTAGTAGTGATCCTATATATATATATATATATATATATATATATATATATATATATATATATATATGTGTGTGTGTGTGTGTGTGTGTGTGTGCGTGTGTGTGTGTATTTATGGCAGGGCTAGCCACCTGGCAGTGTAAGTCTTTGCTCAAGATGATTGTCACTGTGGAAATGACACCCCAACCCCATCTGTGAAATGGGAAAAGGGGTTGAGGATTGATGGATGGATGGATATATATAGATAGATAGATATTTATATATATATATATATATATATATATATATATATATATATATATATATATATATATATATATATATATATATATATATATATATATAGACATACACACACACACACACACACACACACACACACACACACACACACACACACACACACATATATATATATATATATATATATATATATATATATATATATATTTAGGTGTGTGTATGTGTATATATATATATATATATATATATATATATATATATACACACACACACACACACACACACACACACACACACACACACACACACACACACACACACACACACACATATATATGTATACACAGTTGCATTATGTATGATTAAACATATTTTTAAATCCCTCTGTCCCAGCCAACAGCCCCTCACTCTCCAGGCAGTGTGCGGTTCCTACCAAGCCTTGTGTTAAGACACAGCCTGTCCCTCTATCAGCAACCCTGTAAGGCTAATGAAATCCAACTGAACAGAAGGGGAACCTATCCTAGAAGCCCCACAGGAACTATCTAGACTCTCTGCATTCAGCCTCACAGTCTACCAAGCCTTGTGTTAAGACACAGCCTGTCCCTCTATCAGCAACCCTGTAAGGCTAATGAAATCCAACTGTACAGAAGGGAAACCTATCCTAGAAGCCCCACAGGAACTATCTAGACTATCTGCGTTCAGCCTCACAGTGTAGGTGATATCCTAGAGTATCTTTAGGATTAAACTATAATCTTGTGAGTGCTTTAATTTAAAATTAATTGTGAGTGCATTAAATTTAAATTAATCTGTAAGGACCAGCACACCTGCGGACCTACCCCTCTGACCATCACTTTACTATCTCACCCCCACCTCCTATCCTAGTGGAGCTAGTGTTTTCCCTACATTTACCACTAGAGGGCAGCAGACCTCAAGCCATGGTAAACTATCTCTTACTGGAAGTAGAAATCCACTAGCTCTGCAGGCCAGCCATACTCTGCTATCCCTGCTTGTACTTTATACTCAAGTAATTACCCCCCACCCCATGAAAAGGTGAAAAGGGAATTATCCTGGTTAAGTGTGAGAGTTTTAGAAACTAGACAGCTTTTTTGTCAATTACTACTACAACTACTGGCCCCCTTAATTAACTCTCTGCTTAAACTTCTTTTCCTGCCATAGCACTATTTTTAAATATCTTTCCCTCTGTTATATAACTCTTTACTCTTACCTTTCTCCCCTACACAGCTATACCTTTGCTCACCACTTTCTGATAAGTAGCAACAGAAAATGTCTCTTACCTTTCCTAAGCCTGTAGAACACAGTCTCTCTGCATAACTGATTGCCTCTCAGCCTCTCTCAGCTCTGACCCACTCCGTTCGCCCTATGGGCTCAGTCCACTCCCATACCCTACCCCCAATTCCCACCCACCCCAGAGGTCCTACACATATACTTCCCTAACCACACCCTCTCTCTCTTCCAACCTATCTCATACTTCACATCATTACATACACTTTAGCCACACCCCTACTATCCAACTATCACTCTCAATAAGCCACACCTTAGAGTACATTACCATATCCACTTACTCTTAACTAATATATATTAGTGCCCTCCTCTCTTCACTTCCCTTATCCTTTATCTTTTTTTCCTCTAATTTTCAGTCCCCAACTCCTTACTCCTCTTATTTACAATCTCAATAAGATGCCTCTGGCTAATCTAACCAAGCTAACACTTGCAGTTTTACTTTCTACTGTCCTCACCTCGACCTACCTTCTTACCTCCTTTGAAAAACTGCACTATTACCATCTTAACCACCCCCTAAAACAAACAGCAATTCACACTCATTTACCCTCTAATAGTCATACTAATATAACTTCCATTCCTAGTTACCTACTACCTAAATACCATAGACTCTCCCACATTAAACACAATATACCCACAATAAAGAAAGTGAAAATTCAAACTAACCTTAGGTATAATTCAGCAACAAAACTAAATAATCCCTCCTTAAAAGACGGTGACATCCACTCCAACCCTGGCCCTACTAACCCCACTATCCATACAACCCATCCTAAACTCAATAACTCTCTCCAAATAGGACATCTAAATATCCAAAGCATTAATAATAAAGTAGCCCACCTCCATACCATCCTAGATATTCACTCCTTTGATATTCTCTGCCTCACTGAAACTTGGTTGAAACCAGAAACTAAAGGCAATGAAATCATTCCCCAAGGCTATAACATAGTGAGACAAGACCGAATAAAATGGAAAGGGGGTGGAGTAGCAGTTCTATTTAAAGATGGACTTCATATCTCCACCCTACCATATAATCCAACCCAGGATAGTAATGCAGAAGTCCTCATCACCAAACTTCAAATCAAAACAAACAAATCATTATACATTATCTGTATTTACTTACCACCAGGAAATAATATCATTATGATAGAGGCTATACTAAGCTGGGTGTCTTCTACTTACCCCCAAGAAACAATAATACTAGGCGACTTTAATATTGACTGGAAAGGTGTTAGTGCAGAAAACCCTACCTCTCATATTAACCTCCATGGCTTTAGCCAAACTATAACCTCTACAACCAGAATTACCAAACCAAATAAAAAAAGAGAGCACCTTAGACTGGATACTTATAAACAAACAGAAACAATTTTATAAGGTAGGAAAACTGCCAGACAATGTAAGTGATCATTTTTGACCTATATCATAAGAGAAAAGAAGGATCTTCCCAACCTCCCCATCTTTAGGATAGCACACTCTACCAAACACTTTAACTCAGAATTATTTTAAACTGAACTTAGTGCCTGTGACTGGAACCCATTAAAAACCCTTCCACTTGACGAGGCTGTAAAGTATCTTAACTCTAAATTCTTATCTATCCTGGATAGGCATGCACCTAAACAGTCCATCAGAATGAAGTCCAACCCAGCCCCATGGCTTTCAAAAGAAACCAGACACCAACTTTTGCTTAGGAACAAAGCTTGGGCTAAGTGGAGAGCAAACAGAAATATCTCTGATCAACTAAATTTTAGGCGGCTGAGAAATAGTACAAAAAAGGCAATACTTACAGATAAAAAAAACTACTACTGTAAACTACAGCAAACTCACCAAAACAATTCTCAGAAGTTCTGGTCTAGTATCAATAAACTCCTTTCCCCAGCACACTCTCGAACACCCACCCCACTTGATGCAGATCCAAATACCCCCATCAAACTGCCAATACCTTTAACTCTTTCTTCACTGAAACCATACAATCTCTAGCTAATCAACTTATCCCAGACAACTCAAGCCTTCCCACCACCACACCAGGCTCACTACCCACATTCAAACTACAACCCATCTCTACTACTCTCATCTATAAATTCATTCAAAAACTCAAACCATGTACTCCTTCTGCTGACCATCTGCCGTCACAATATCTTCAAAAAGCAGCCAAAGTAATTGCCTACCCTATATCTATCCTTATAAATAGGACAATCAAAGAGGGAACCATTCCAGATATTTGGAAAATCTCCTATATTATCCCCCTACACAAAGGTGGGAACTCAAATGACTACTCTAACTATCGGCCAATAGCTCTCCTATCACCCTTAGCAAAAATTATGGAAAAATGCATTCACCAACAACTCTTACATCATCTATCTCAATATAACATAATAGCAAACTGCCAACATGGCTTTAGGCCATCACACAGTACCACTACTGCCCTTTTATCCTTTACAGATACTATCAATAGAAACCGCAATAAAAACATCCTCTCATCTGCACTCTTTATTGACCTCTCAAAAGCTTTCGACATGGTAAACCACACCCTCTTAATCAATATTCTTGAATCCCTCTCCTTTGACTCTCAGGCTGTTAAATGGTTCAGATCTTACCTCAGCAACAGGCAGCAGGCAATTCTCTGGGAAAATCAAATTTCATCCTTTCTGCCAGTCACCTTCGGAGTCCCTCAGGGCTCTATTCTTGGATCACTTCTTTTCTCATTATTTATCAATGACCTCCACATAGTATTTCCTCAAGCCACCTGCATTCAATATGCAGATGATTCTACGCTAATATGCTCAGCATACTCCCCTTCAGAACTATAGTCTCTTACTCAAAATGTTTTTAGCACTGTAGAAACATGGTTTACAAAATGCTGCCTCCTTCTTAATGCCAAAAAAAACTAAACTCCTTCTCTTTACCCTCACTACCAAGTCCTCCCCCATAGATTTCTCAGTCTCTTCCAATAATGGCACTGTTATATTCCCTGACACTACCATTAAACTAATAGGAATAACCATTGACAATAACCTTACATAGTTACATAGGTTAGTACTAAGCTAACTGCTCTTGCGAGCCATTTTAAGCCTAGCATCCCTTGTGAGACTCAAACCCTGCACCTTATGTTTGTAAGGCAAACACCTTAACCATTAGGCCACCCTCCCAATCCCAACATTTGATTACCATATAAATAACACCATTAAAACAGTCAACAGAAAATAGGCCCCTTATATAGAATAAAACCTTTCCTAACCCCAGCAGCCAGAACCAAGATTGCTCACTCCCATCTAAGCTCTACTCTTCTGTATGCCTCACCTATTTATACCAACCTAAAGAAACATAATTTCAACAAACTAGCAACTTCCTACAATAACATCACCAGATTTGCCACTGGCAACCCCTTTAGAACCCACCACTGTCTGAATCTTTGGCAACTAGACTGGCTTGAATTCCAAAACCATCTGATAATCTCCCAACTCACGATTGCCCACAAGATATTTTACCAACCCAACACCACCTCTATACTCTCCAATCTCTTAATCCCCTATAAAAATATGAATTCCCTACGTTCTTCTAGCAAACTCCTCGCTAGCATAACCAAGTCTAACAATATGGCTAATAACTCTCTGTTTACTAACGCAGCAGGAAAAAACTGGAACCTGCTACCCAATGAACTAACTCTAATCACATCCTTGCCTCTCTTTAAACAAAAACTCAAAAAACACCTCAAAACACACTGGTTATGCCCTTGTAGTAACCCCGACTAACCGCCCTCTTCCACCACTGTTTTTTTTCCTCTTCATAACAAACTTCCAAACATTTTAATGCTTGTTCTTGTAAGCAAGGCTGGTACTGTTTAAACTGTAATTCAACATACTGCTGAAATATTTTTACTTGATGTGAAACATTCCATATGAATCTTACTGTGCTACATTATTATTGTTGCTTTTTTAAGTGTAAATATTTTTACTGTTGCTTTTTCAAGTGTAAATACTTTTAGTATGTTATAATTACTTGTATTTTTTATCAATCCTTTCATTTACCATGTAATGACATTTTTAATTTTTCTATATTGCTGGAGATTTTCTCCCCGGGCCTCTACTGAAAATGGAAATATATCCAGGTACACTAGCCCGGTTAACAAATGTAAAATAAAAATAAAATAAATAAACAAACATACTTGATGTTGAATATAAAATACTGGCATTAAGAAGTTTGAAAGTACATAATATCAAACACCCTAAATATCGAACCTACAAAACATCAAGAAAGGAGAACTTTTCCCTGTCCCAATCTTCACACTAAAACCCCCATAGCACTAGCCTCACATTTGTCTGAATAGTGGTAGTGTTACAGAATTTTTTTTTTAAGATAATATGCAGGGTTAGGGTTTTCACCCATTGCAAAGGTGAAAGCATATAGGCTCCTTACCTAACCCCAACTTTATCCCTAAAATACACATACACTTGCACACAAACATACAAAACATATACCCTCTCCTATCCCCAGCCCTAACCCTAACTCTCAAACACACACACACACACACACACACACACACACACACACACACACACACACACACACACACACACACTCATTCCACCTCTAAACCTCATTCACCTGTCTCTATGAAACATACCATCGACATTTTGACAATTCAGTTATCTATACTTGGACATTATACACCACCTCTAGCATTTGTCAACCAAATGTACATTCCACAAAATACAATGAAAACAATATCTAGACTGGTGAAATGAATAGCATTTTTACTTCTGATATAATGACAAATAATCAAAGATGTAAATCAGATGACTACTGAATTCTGCATGCTGAGCAAACGTTCAGTACAGAATCATCAATGGAAGCAGAGTATAAGATTTGAAAATGACATTGAAGACATATAAACCCCTGGACATCATACCTGAGTAGAAGAGGCCATATCTCAGTCCTTATTAAATAGTTCATTTTGAAGCCTTCAGGCAGCAACAATAGGGTATTCACCTACAAAACGTACCTACGGTTTAATGCAGCTCACTGCTGACTTTGACTATTCCATTGTGTCTGCTTCAGACCGTGGCATTTTTAGCCATGGCATATTGCAACCAGAAACATATTTTTTCCTTGTTAAATATAAAGGCTATTTATTTATTTTGTAATAAAAACATAGTAAATATGTAACTAGACCATTATTGTATTCTCTATACTGATTAGAAATTCAATACAACACCCACACTGGAAAGTGAATAGATTGCAGTTGGTACCTATTTATAAAATAACATATTTCAGCCCCTTTGAAATTTTATTATAAAAATTTCAGAAAGTAATAACAGGGTATTCAGCTATAACAAACAGCAATCCTACCCACAGAGACTTTAGTGCTGTTTAATGCTATAGTCAAAGTTTTATTATAAAAGCTTCAGAGACTAACGACAGGGTATTCAGCTATAAAAGGAATGTAAAATGGCACTCGTACTCACAGAGACTTTAGTGCAATTTAATGCTATAGTTGACTCCATCAGTTTAGCTGCTTCAAACTTTATTTTAACCACAACATATTTGAAATGAAAAGGATGTTTCTGAAGGCATATAAACTTAGTACGTATGCATTTTGGGTATTAGTCTGATCATAACTTTTGCACAGAGGTCAAATGCCCTCCCTATCAGAAATCAAGTATAATTCCAAACTTTGACACTAAAAGCTACTGAAACATTACATTTCTAATATTTATATGATGCCATAAGTCAGTCCCCACATGACAGTCCATGATTATAATTCCAGGGAGAGCTAACAAGTTATTTGGCCTCAAAACACTATCAAAAACTCTGTTCTATCCCCAAGGATTTGGGATTTTACTGCATGTCATTTCTGGTTTAAACTGCAGCATGTCCCCATTATCAGTACATGTCATTCAGGCCTCAACTTACTTGCAGCAACAGAAACATTGTCGTGTGTGTGTGTGTGTGTGTGTGTGTGTGTGTGTGTGTGTGTGTGTGTGTGTGTGTGTGTGTGTGTGTGTGTGTGTGTGTGTGTGTGTGTGTGTGTGTGTACACACCACACACACACACACACACACACACACATATATATATATATATATATATAAAATTACGTCCACAAAAAAAGCTCAGTAAAACATGCAATCATTCATTCTATTGACAACAGAACTCAATGAAAACCAAGACTGCAAAAGTAAAAAAATTCCTTTGTAATGTAAAAAACAAAATCCTACTAAACCATTTAGACCAAATTTGTATTAATACTAGTAGTGTTATGAAAAGACTAATGCAAGCACTAATTCCCCACCTTAGAAATGCATGGTAACCCTAACCCTGTCTCTATCTCTAATCATAGACATGCACCTTAGCTTTTGAAAAAAAAAAACATTTCCATAATACTACCATTATACAAAACATCTCAGACTCTTACCACACAGACATACCAACAAACACAACACTAATTATAACACCTTACTTAACCCTAACATGCAAACACTCACACATATACTCTAAATCTATCCCCTTAACTAACCACTACACTAGCATTAATGCAGAAAAGCTCACACACACACACACACACACACACACACACACACACACACACACACACTAAAACTATTACACTAGCATTAATTTCTGAAAAGCTCACACACACACACACACACACACACACACACACACTAAAACTATTACACTAGCATTAATGCAGAAAAGCTCACACACACACACACACACACACACACACACACACACACACACACACACACACACATACACACACACACACACACACACACTAAAACTATCCCTAACCCTAATTTATGCTCACTAGATACACTTGCACACACATTACTACCTGGTGGAAAACACATTTGCTAATTCTACTATTCACATGAACTATATTGCACTACTCTCTGTCAACCAAAGCAGTGTTTGACAAAATCTACTGCAACCATGTACATATATAAGTATATATAACTGACAGCGCAGGAAAAATGTACTCTGGATATGGGTTGCATTCCATCATCCTAAGCAGAATTTGCATGTTCACACAAAATGGAATATAATGCAGTTTGGCAGCCTGGCTCTTTCTAATGGCTATAGATTGATAATTTCTAAGGAAACCTTTGGGCAACAAAATTTGATGTTCAGTCATAAACAGTAGCTAGGCTCTTTTTATGTGCAGCTTCAATAAAAGAGATGCTCATTATATGTGTGAGGGCCATTAAACAGTTTTATTTAATTCTAAAACTGATTTTGTGGTGATTTAGGTAAAACTGTTTTTATAGTGATCATGGGCCCATCGTTGGGGTCTTGTCTTATGACACCATGATAAATCAGTGTGTTAAAAAGGTTTTGATATTGTTACCTTGTCTGATACTAAAATTAATTTGTTCTAAATTTGCTGACATGCGAAGTACAGTCCCTCAATACTTGGTATTGGGACAACTCCTATACGGTCTCTTTTTTTCCACATAAGTACATGCAGGGAATAGTGACTGGCCAAATACAAAGCATGCTACAAAGTAGGGAATATAATCACCTCCACTAAGAGTTCAAAATATTTCATCACAATAGGAAAAGAATACCTGATGCATTCTCAATCCCACTGGTCAGGCCAGTTACAAATTACAGTTCCACATTGTATAAGAAACTGTTAGGCAAACTTTGCAAATGTAGAATTGTACTAAATTATACCAAGAATGTTGGTTTCATCCTTATGTGTCTTAAAATCTTTCGGCTTTTCCCATTAAGGGTCGCCACAGCAGAACTCCGGTCCGCTAATGATTGGCAGTGGATTTTTACGGTGCCAAGTTGCCAGCCCAATGCCCAACCTTCAAAGAAGGCACACCCATTCACACACACATCTATCTGCATATTTTTAGTGTCACTCGACCATTGGGAGAACATGCAGAATCCACACAGAAGGTGCTCCAGCTGACAATCGAACGGGAGAACCTCTTGCTGTGAGGTGACAATGCTAACCGCTGCACCACCATGGCCTAGAGTTTCATCCTTATGTGTAATGAGGACTATTCCGGACTACTAAACAAGTTGCAGTGGTGTAAGCACATGTACACTGTTTTATTAGTCCAATTCTACATTACAGAATTTTATCTTGCACTGCCTAATTATTTATTTATTTATTGGGGGCGTAGAGGTTTGTTTTATATTCATGGCTTGTGGACTCTGCTCAAGCACTCCATTTCATTCTTGAGACTAGCAGCTCTTGCTGCAGTCATTAATACTTGCATATGGAGGTTGTTCTTTTAGGCAGTATGGGTCACAGAACAAAGACCTTGTCTAATAACAGGAGTACCAGGACAATATCTGAGCTCTCTAGGCTTCACAAATCCTAAAGGATGAATAGTTATTCTAAGAGTTCCTGAAATGAGTAAGCCTTGCTTTCAACACTCTAAGGTAAATAAGCTGTAGGACTGTCATGTTCTACATTGCATATAGTGATTGCAGCCACCAGCCTTTGCTGTGTATGCAGCTACTTGTGGTGATAGTATTCCAGTGAGACTGCTTGTTACTATCATGGTGCCCATCCTTCTTCAGCTCATGCCATCCACCCCTAGCTTTTTACATGGAATACTTCAAGCCTTACTTCCTGAAGTCCCCCCCCCCCCAAAAAAAAACATAACCTTAGCCATTCTACCAAGTCATATTGTAAAAGTAAAATGAATATGGCGTTAAACACTTCCCTCACACACAATGCATGTAGCCATATAATCAGTAAGCATGTTGTCACTTCAGGTTGGCGGTTGGTACTACTCCCATATTTAACCTTATTGCAACTAGTCTGTATCTGGCTAGCATGCATTAGCTCCCCTGTCTTGGTGACTGAATGCATTCATACCATAGAAACAGAATCACTTCCACTTATCAGATAAACATTTTCATGCTTCAGTCATCAATTCTTCCAATACTTACTCTGCATCCTACTTACCACAGACTCTTATACAAAATGTATATCAATACTAAAGTGCAAAAATAAAATAAATCTACACACACACACACACACACACACACACACACACATACACACACACATATATATACACACACACACACACACATATATATATATATATATATATATATATATATATATATATATATATATACATATGTACCCCTGATATAAACTTTATAAAAGCATACACATCTATGCTGTCTTATTCTAAATGATTATATAAGCTCTACCTATGGCCTCCCATTATACATAGTCACACTTTCAGTTCTACTCAGTGACTGTTAGAAACCACCCTCTGCTATAAAATTAGCACATAATAATTCATATACTATCCACAGTAAACTCCATTTACTACAAGGTTGGAGCCCTTATTAGAACATTTAATATCGTAACTATATCAAAAGCTTAGCTAAGACCCAATATCCTTAACAGTTAAGTATTGTCCACAGGATTTAATATATGTAAACAAGAAAGGATGCACAGAGGCATAGGGAGTGTGACCTTGTTTCACAATGATACTGTACAGTGTTTCCTACTGCCTTCCCAGCTTCAATATGCAGCATATAATTGGAATATGTTTCCCCTTCAGTGTAACATAGCTTTGCAATATATTCCCTCAGGCTGAATCCTCACTGTAGTGACTTGCAACAGATACTAAAGCTTACAAGATATGTTTTTTTTATTGTAATATAGCATATAAGGAATTTTAGCTCTTGGAGTTATTATTCACATGTGTACTGACTAATAGTCTCAACATAGAATCCATTCCGGCCCTGGAAATGACACAGCTCTCGCTTACATAACTGAACACATATATCTTACATTCTATATGGCAGTATTGTCAGCAATTTTTTTTAGATTGCCAAATGCATTAGATACTGTCAGTCATTAACTCCTTCTGATCAGCCTGTCATCCAATGGACTATTTGCTGATAATGTTTTCTGGTTCTACAGCTACCTTGACAGCAGGTGTCAGGCTGTAAGATGGGATAGTATCACACTCCACCATCTGCCAGCCCCTCTGAGTGTTTTCTTCATGCTAGGCCCACTTCACATTTACATGTTTGTGAAAGGCACATGGAAACACCATGGTGTTGCCAGCTTAGCATAATATGCTGCTGACTTGATATTGCTTACTTCAGGTTGTCGGGCTTAGGTCTTTTATCTAAATGTCCTCAAAACATGATATATATGTAGTCTGGGTGTACCGTCCTGCTTCATCTGCTTCAGAGCTGTTTACTGCTTCTGTGGAATACATATATAGTCAAGCTTTCAAATCTGCTAAACTTCATGGGGGCAGCTTAGACAACAAAGTCAGATGTAATATCCAGGTTAAGTCCATCATTAATAAAGTTAGAGGTTGCCATGTTACTCAGAATTAAAACTTTTTATGATAAATGTACTAGATTAGTTGAAGAGCATATTTTTGCTGCCCAGCCTAAACCTCAAATTTAAAGAATGTTTAAAATAAGGATGTGGTTGTACAAACAAAGGTGAATTCCATGAATGCCAAAAAGATGTTTTTTAGCATCCAGTCTTGATCATGCATGTACATTTCTGAAGCAAAGTGTACTATGCTAAAATTATACATTTTACAATAGTAGATGTTTTTTTATGTGCAAGCGCCTGCAATGTATACATTCTTTTATGTTGAAAAATGGTCAGGAATTTTCATAAATGACTCTACGAGCATGTATATGTGATTAACATCAATACAGATAATACGTTCTAAACCTTCATAAATTTGCTTGAATTTTAACATTTTTGTTTGTGTTGAAAATAGTATAGACATCCTCTAGAGGTTGAGACATGGATGTAATTTTTATAATGAAAGATTATAACGCAAACATTACTTAATGTAGCTAGGTCACCTACTTTAAACAAGGTTAGTGGTCTAAAACCATTATTGAAATGTCCCACTTTAAAACAATGATCTTTTGTTGATTTCAATTAATACTCATTAGTAGCTAAAATTTCATGTAGCATATAAGATAAGGCTAGGTTTTTCATTCTTACTGTATGAAAAATTACTTTTAGAAAAATCATTGCTGTATTTTATTTTGTAAAAAAAATTAAACCTTTCTTTACCCTGATTTATATGTAATCTGTATTCAGTTTTGTCTTATTTAAAGTCATCGTAATGAACTACATTTGTTTGACTAACCTTATAAATGCACACCTGTTGCTCTTCTTTGCTGCATTTGTTCATGGAATATTTACTACTTAAGCAGTTTAAAGGTATAAAACTTCTCCGTTTAATAACTACTAGTGAAAGTAAACCAAACTCTGACTGAGGTCCAAACTTTAGTTTACTGGAGTAAAGGACAAGGGAATATTTAAAAGAATAGCAAAACAAAGAAAAATACAACTTACCTGTTGGAATATCTCTGATTGTTTATTTAGACTTCCCACTCCGAGACCAGGGTCATCCCATTCCATTTACCCTTGTTGTGCTTGGGCTCACTCTGCTCCCATACCCTAACCCCATATCCAACTTACCCCTGCTACGCCTACATTTATTTCTAGCTAACCACTCCCACACCCCCATAATCCAGTCAAACAAGGTAAACTCATTTAAAGCACAGCACTCTTTAATTAATTAACCCTACCTCTCTGAAACCACAGGAAAGTCAACTAAACAATTAAAGACTAAGTACTTAACTAAAACACCAATATCGGCACTCAAAACCAACTATCAAAAGTAGCCTTTTCCATTCTTATACCCAATTCAACAATATGATACCCATATACACAACTGCTATAATAATCTTAACATTAGCCTCACATTTTGCCTCCTACCACATCCACCTAAATGATTCAGTTCACTGCCATACTACCCAAGTCTCCTATTCACAAAAAACAAAACCTAAAAGCATAATCATATCCCCCTGAATCATTAAAATGACACCAATCCAACAAACCCCCTATAGTCTTCTCCCACTTCACAATTCCTCTCACATCTTCCTGAAATATGATAGGTATATAGTCAAAATCATTAAAAAAATAATAACTATATCATCTACACTAGCTCTTAGTGGAGACTTCCACCCAAACCCTGGCCCAGATACTAATCTTCACAGTATACCTCTCCAACCCACCAACCAATCCCATAGTTTACTAAACTACCCTAGGAACCAACAGATCTTGTATTACTGAATGTCAATATCAGAAGCATTACTAACAAAATCCAAGAACTACATGCATATCTTTTTCTATATTCACCAGATATTGGTCTAATAACTGAAACTTGGCTAAGACCTGAGACTAACAACAATGAAATTCTTGCTCCTGTGTACAATATTCTACGGATGGACAGAAAAGGCAAAAGGGGAGGCAGAATATCCACTCTGTTTCTAATTCTAGAACCCATGCATCATAATGCCCCTGACTTTGACAATTCTGAACTGATCTTTGCAAAATTAAAGATTAACTCTAAGAAACATGTAAATATAATCAGAACCTATATACCACCCACAAATAACCTGTGTACAGCAGAACACTTACTGCATTGATCCTCAAAAGCTTTGCTCCAGGAAACAATAATCATGGGTGACTTCAATATAGATTGATTAACCTGCAACTCACAAAGCCCCACTAACCACTTCAACCTCCACGGCTTTACCCACATCATTCAATTACACATTAGGACTGACCAGTCATCTAATTGGGACTCCATCCTTTATTGGATACTAGCAAATAGACATGCTGTCTCCTCTCACTCTGACTGTTACCTATATAGCCTAAGTGACCATCTCTCAACCTATCTACTCAAGCATCAAATAAACCCATTAAAACACATTACTTGCCATCTAATAAGGAATAAAATAAACTTTAACCCCAATACCTCATATCCACCCTTAAACTTTGCAATTGGACACCTCTTAAATATTTTCCCCTAGAGGATGCTGTTAAATATTTTAGTTCTACCTTCCTGAATATCTTAACTATACTAGCTCCACCTAGAACTATAAGAATAAACCCTTGGCTAAGAAAAGAAACCAGGTCACTGCTAAAAAGGAGAGACAAAGCCTGGGATTAGTGGTACAAAATAAGGTCTCAAGCTGCTAAACAGGTATGCCAAGAGCTTAGAAACAAGGCAAAGAGACTAGTCAAACAGGACAAAACAAACTGCTATTGCAATATTCAAATTAAACACCAGAATAACCCACAAACGTTTTGGTCAGCTATTAATAACATCCTCTTACCTGGTAACACTAGCACACAGTCTCCGTCTACAAAAAATAATACAGATAGCATAGCCACCCAATTCAATAAACATTTCACAGAAACAATTTTATCTCTTTATAAAAATTTTGGCTCCACTCCCTCACCACTTCTTCCTATATCATGTAATAACAAAGACACCTTTTCCTTACAACCTATATCGACTGGCATAATAAAAAAACTACTTAAAAAAACTAAATCCCACAACCCCAACAGCTGATAACCTACCTGCTGACTGCCTTAGAATCACTGTAGATGCAATCACCTACCCTGTATCCATTCTTATTAACAGATGTATCTCCAAACACCAGGTCCCTGCTATTTGGAAAATCTCACATATTATTCCATTACACAAAGAAGACAATGCAATAGAACTCTCCAACTATTGGCTGATCCCTATCCTATCACCCTTGTCCAAGATTCTTGAGAGATGTATACACACACAAATTGTGGACTACTTACTTTCTAATAAACTTCTACCCAATACTCAACATGGATTTTGTCCCTTCTACAGTACTACCTCTGCTCTAATGCCTTTCAGTAATACAGTTAATCTTCACAGAAATACTGGCAAATTTCTACCCACCATCTTTCTCGCTCTATCAAAAGCCTTTGATATGGTCTCTCATAATAAACTTATAAATGTACACTACTCTCTGATCTAAATCTAAGCCAGTCTACTCTTGAATGGTTCCAAGACTACGTAACTGGGTGCCAACAAGCAGTACAATGGCAGCAAAACCTTTCTCCTCCTCTACCTGTCACCCTGGGAGTCCCTCAAGGATGTATCCTTGGACTCCTAATTTTTACACTATTTGCTAACAATGTCCACACTTGCACCCTGCATGCTTCTCTTGTTCAGTACGCAGATGATTCCACACTAATACGTGCTGTCCCTTCATTACAACAACTGCAATTAATAAGACAAGACCCTTTCTCAGCAGTTGAAGCACGGCTAACTAATTCCCAGGTAATTTTGAACCCTAACAAAACCAAGCTCATCCCCCTTGTTCAAGATCTTGCCCATGAATAATGCCATCATTTCACCTGTAGATCAAACTAAGCTTTTGAGTGTAATAATTGATAACAACATGAGATTTGTCATCTACATTTCTCAGACCATAAAGAAAGTGTACAAAAAACTTGTTACATTATATAGAAACAAACTGTACTTCACTAACAACACAAAATCTACTATTGCAAGATCACATCTTATCTCATCTCTCCTCTACACCTCATTATCGACCTAATGAAATCTGATCTCGCTAAACTAGACTCCTGTAACAATAAAATTGCCAGGTTTGCTACAGACACTCCCTTCAGGTCACATCACTGCATTGCACTCAAGCAACTTAACAGGTTAGAACTTCCTCACCTCTTACTTTATAACCAACTCATCATGGCCCATAAAATTCTTAATCAAAGAGGGAAACCCTTGCCCTTCAAAATCTACTACATCACTACTCCTTTAAATGTGTCCTATGATTTAATAATAAATCTCTAACAAATGTAACCAAGCTCAACAATGCTGCAGATACGCCCTCTTCTCAAACTGTATAGCTAAAATCTGGAACACATTGTCTATACACATATAATATCTTCGACTAACTTAGCTCAATTAAAAAAAAATACTTAACATACACTTATTTAAAACATGGCTTTCTTCATGCATTAATGCAGGATAGGTTGTTTCCCTATTTGAAAAGCAAAGTATATCTCTTGTTTCTAATCTGTCACAGAAGGCCAAGTATCTTAAAGGTAAAAATGTATACATACTATCTGGGCCTTTTATTTATGTGTATGTACGTACTATACATTGATTTTTGATTTATGAACATCATAACATACTCTTGCCCTGACTCTCTATATAAGCTTATTAATCTATATGTAAATGTATACATTTCTCTGTGTTATATGTCGATCCTGTATATATGAAGTGAAGATATACATAAGATTATTACTCTGTGTTGTATGTGTAAACTTCTATGAGTTATATGTGGAACTTGTACATTGTACATGTAAACACATATGTAAATGTCCAAAATGGTTTCTGTTATATGTGTAGCTTTTCTCCTTTGGCGTCCACTGAAAAAAAGACTTTCATCCATTTGGACTTTCCCAGTAAAGAAATGTAAAATAACATAAAAAATGTTCCAGTCCAAACAAAGAGGTCGCAGACACGTCTGTAGCAAGTTCTGGAGTTGTGAAGCTTGTTCCTTATGATAATCAAGCTTGCTGAGCAACACTGGCCGGTACTTATCAACCCAGAGATTCATTGCTGAATGCTGAATGCAATGAGTCTCTGGGTTGACAAGTACAGGCCAGTGTCACTCAGCAAGCTTGATTATCATAAGGAACAAGCCTCACAACTCTGGAACTTGCTACAGCCTTGTCAGCGACCTCTTTGTTTGGACTGGATGATTTCTGTGCACTTTGAGTGCAGTTACATAGAGGTGCTTAATTTCCAGATTACCTTGATGACTTTGCAAAATAAAAATGTTCAGGGGAAGATAGGAATGAGATCGCATTCTGGAGGAAGGAGACTGTGGTCTTAGTTGACTGACTGCTCTGTGCAAGCAGAGGTATGTACATTCAGAATGACCATTGGACTAGGCAGTGGGAGCTTGGTACTTCCAACCTGGTAATGGAAGTTCTCAGGAGACATGTACATTAAGATGAATAAGCCTTGGAGACCATAAGATACCGTGGAGGTGACACAGGTGTCCAGATAAGCCACTAGCGGCAGGGTTAGCGCCATTAAAGAGAAAACCCCAATGACCACATACATGATGGCTAACATGTCTGGATCTCACACACAGGGGGTAGAAGGACAAATTCATGGTGAAGCATGATGTTCAGCAAACAGTGAGGGGAAAAAAGTCAAAGCAATCTATTATGAGACTTACTAAAGATAAGATGATCAAAGCACTGATATACTGCCATTAATAGCTAGCAGTTAAATGAGATATACTGGCAGGGATATCTGGCAGTCAAAAGAGTCTCTGACTTACCGGTATGCCATATTTGTTTCGATAGACACTTCTCATTGCATAAGTGCTTCCACACAAACAGCACTCATTCATATCTTTTGCAACATCACATCCTAGGCACCAGTAGAAAAAGTACCCGCAAAGACCTGAAAGTTAAAAAAAAAACAGTAAATAAGCAAAATCAATGTTTAAACTAAGGAACACTCATTATTATTATTATTATTATTATTATTATTATTATTATTACTGATATTATTATATAGTTCATCTAGGTGAACTTGTACTCTTATACCCACTACACAGATAGATAGCAAATATGCTATAAAGAAGGAAATGTGCTATAAAGAAGTTATACAGCAGGTTATATAAGCAATATGTACACTAAAATGTGTTTCATACCATAGATATGATATATATATATATATATATATATATAATATGTCATACGGATATAGGAGAAATACAACAATGCTTTGCATAGTATGCACACAGGTGTTCATAATATAGAGGATTTTGATTGGGTCTCCAATCATAACCAACATATGCATTTGACAAATGGATGTCAAGAAATATACCTTGAGAACAAGCCTAAGAGTTAAATCTTGGCATCAATTTCACGAACATATAAATAGTTGAATATTACTAAAAAAAAAAAAACAAGATCATAATTCTGTGAAACAAAGAGTTTTGCCTGCTGTATTGAACTACTCTTTACAGAAAAAAAACAAAAAAAAAGAGTGCAGAAGCAAAATTATTTTATAGATTTTGATGCTGTAACATACTTAGCACTACACTCAGATAGCTGTCAGAATCTAAGAGTATCTCTGATGAACCAATGACTTTAAGAACTGTAAGACACTTCAAATCCCTCTGCCACACTTTTTATAGCAGTATAAATATGCATATACAAATACATCACAGCTTTAAAGCTGTTACAGCTTTCTGATGCTGTTTTCTGGTGGCTGTCGTGTATTTACTGATGCAGGAACAGTTTGTAAGTTACAAAACATTCATTTTGCATAAAAGCATATGCTTTTCCAAATTTCAGAATGTAATTACAGTATCCCATGTATTACATAGATGACTAAGGCTTGGTTGCTGATCATAACCAGTTTATCAATGTAAAAACAGTCCAGAATGAACCACAAGCCTGGAAGTATAAAAACTGTTCAAGAAATAAAGCCCATGACCAGTATTCCACACTCATGTAGTGGATTTTTTAATTAAATTCCAAAAATAAAAAACATCTAATATAACAGTCAGTAAATGCAGTTAAGCGCTTTCATTGTAGAGATGTCCTCAGAACCATTGAATAATCATATTAATAATCTAAGCCAATAAAAATACCAGATAGAGCACCCCCAAGAATGAACCAATCACAAGCAATAAACTTCGTACATCCACCAATACCAACTACTAAAAAAATTAACGAATGTAAACATTACAATATTAGTCAAGGGAATCATCAACAAAGAATAATCAAATGGAGAAGCTCGACTTCTCATCCAATAAAATGAAGGACTTATACACACCCCCGAAAAGTATACCAATCAATTAAAAAATGTTCAGAAGTTAATCCAATTAGAAATCATCAAAATACGGAAATCAAAACACTGTGTTATCAAAACTAGCAAACCTAAAAGATGTTTAATATCAAAATGAGCTAATGAAAACATAAATAAAAAAGTGTAAAAAAAATTCATACAAAATGTTTTATGCTTTAAAACCTCTGTACGTCAGCTCACTGCTTATGGAAATCACATATCGTTCTAGCTGGGATGCTTCATAGTATCCAAGCGTACTTGCCAAACCATCTCTCTATGAAGCAGATGGTTTTTCTAATCACACATTTGGTCAAACTGTACTTTTTTCCAAAACACAAAATAGGAAATAGGACTAGGAAGCAGAAAGGCAGACAAAATGTGAGTAAGTGAAGTGAGTAAGTGAAGTGAGTGAAATGAGTGAGAGAGTGTGTAAGTGAAGTGAGTGAGTAAGTCCAGGAGACAGAGGAATGCAGAATGCTGGAAGAAATTCTAAAAGAGAGGTATCAAATCAGGATGATAGGTGCCACGGAGTGTTAATATGTATATCAGTCAGCATATCATAATCACGGCTCACTCAGCTGTTGGAAGTCATTATATAATCACTATTAATGTGCAGTGGTCTTCCATCCTTATGAACTGAAGTGAAAATGTGAGTGCTTTGCTCAAAAAAGACTTGAATCTTTAGTATTGGAAAATGGAAGACATTGCTAGAATGTATGGTGCAAACTCATATGGAGGGAAAAGAATCCCCTTCCCAAGATTGAAATAATTTCAGTGGTGAATGCTACAGGTCTGTTTTAATAGTCTGTATATTTTTTAAATGTTCTGCTTAACTGAAATAAAGTTTGACCAGTAAACAAAAGAGCATTATTTTTACTAGAAGAGGGCTCAGTACTTAAATCTTTGGTTTTAAAACACTAAGGCTGAGACTTGGACACTGGTCAGTGAAAAGATTAGATTGGTGCTGCAGTGGTCATACCTAGTCAATGTTAAATTATCAATATGTGTACACATAGCCAAGATAAGTAAGAAAATCATTCTATGTCTCCCAACTCATAAGCAAGAGTGTGACGTCCAGGCCCAAGGAAGTCATAGTACCACTTCTCAGCCCTTATCAGACCTATCATTAACAACAACTTCCCCTTTGGCATGTACCTAACCAGGCAGAGTATGAATATTCTACACAGCTTTCCTTTAGGCCCAATATCTCTGTACTTGGTGTCCTACAGATTACTATCAACACCAGAAACACTAGATCCAAGGACCTGAACTTTGCTTGTGACATAAATAGAACATGTTGAAAAGACCAATATATGTCTCAAAGGATCCCTGCACTGTGGAATAAGCTCCCCATCTATGTGAAGCAGTTTTCATCCTTGGCCTTATTCAAAAGAAACCTTTATCATTGGATGGAAAATTGCACATTCACCCTCAGTTTGGCCCCCATGTCTCTAATGAACAGATGTCAACAGTAAGTAAATTACTCCCCAGCTAATATACCCCCCACACAGACACACACACACATAACCCATAGCTACCTCTTTACTAACATACTCTACCATATAGGTGACCAAAGTGCTTGGGGCAAAACTGGATCGGGTTGCTCAGCTAGGCTTGTCATGACCATGATGGTCATTAGGATATTATAAAACAATGAACCTGTGAGTATGCAGATTGTGTAGAATTCTTTCTTCTTTATTTCTTTGTTTCTGGGAAGGAAACAAAGCTTAATGTAAAACCACTACAGGCATAAAAGAAGAATTGATACTTAAAGTTACACTGTCTTTGCAAAAGATGAGATAGGGTTGAATCACCCTCAGATACCCTTATTGCAAAAGTCAGAACAATGAGTAACATTGTTTTCCAAGACAGGAAGTTCAAATCAGCCTCACGAGCAGGTTGGAAAGGAAAAAGTATAAGTTTCTCCAGTACAAAATTAAAATCCCAAGAAAGAAGCACTTGCCATCTAGGTGAACAGATATTTAATACTACTGCAAACTCTGTTTCACTTAAAGCAGGAGAGAAAAGGGGATCTACTAGCAAGCAAGCAGAGATGGCTGACAGGTGAATCTTGAGAGAAGAGTAAAAAAGAGCAGAAAATAACAACTCACACAGATAGTGTAGAACCAGTGGAGTATGAGGTTCAAAAGATTGTGTTTCTAGAAAATCTTTTAGACTTAGCCAAATGTAGTTTTCTAATAGTAGTTTAGTTAACCTCCTTTAATACCTGCAGTACATCCCCCATCTAGGCAGTGAGTTGAAGAAAGTGAAGGTCGGAGTCAATTAACAGACCCCTCTGCTGAGTGAGTTAGTCCATCATTGTGAGGAAGTTAGTAGTAATTGCCCTTCGCCATTTTTTAAAAAGGGAGAAACATTGTTTCCTGGAAGAAAAGAGAGTTATCAAAATTATTCCTGAGGAGAGTGCCGGAATCTTTAGAAGAACCATGGTTATCAGAGGAAAGGCTAGATAGGCATACAAAAACATCCCTTATCATGAGAATGAAAAGATATGTGTTCACCAGGCCTTTGTGCAAGGAGTTCTGAAGCAGAATTATTTTAGCTATCTGTTGCAAGTCAAGGCAAGCAGATCTACTTGAGGAGTTACTCACAAACAGATCAGTTCTTGGAAGACCTCAAATGCAACTTCCATCTGTGCAGGTCAGTCTTGTTTCTATTCAGCTTGGCTGATACAATATTCTATTCTGATGGGATGTAAGTAGCCTGAAGGGACAGACTGTGTGGAGTGCCAGTTCTCAAGTCACCATAGCTAGTCAGCAAAGGGGTTGCAATCTGGGTCCTCTCATGTGCGTTTAGGCTCCACGTCATTGTGATGTTGTCTGTAATTAATAGCAGAGAGCCTGGAATCCAAAGACAGCTTAGAGATTTGAGACCAGTTAGTGCCATCATTTCTGTGACATTTAAGAGGTTGTATTTGTCCTTCTTGTTCCACAGACCCTGGACTTTCATCCCTTTGGACATAGGTTACTAAGCTAAGTGTGAAGCATCTGTTATTACAGACTGAGTAGGGGGCTGCACAGGAAAAAATCAGACCTGGGTTAACAGGCAACCGATTCACCGACCCAAGTATCTCCCTTTTTACAAAAGGAACTGTGATCTAAAAAGATAGGAGGTGCTGGTGTTGGCGACAATCTGATTTGATGAACCATTGAATTTTCCTTGTGTGAAGTTTGGCTAAAGGAATCATGAGAATTGCTGAATCCATACAACCTAAAATCCTGAGGCTGAGTCTGAGTCTGTTTGGAAAATGTCAGAAACTGTTCTTTGTAGAATTTTATTTTGTCCTTAGGAAGAAAAGCCATCCTCAGATAGGTATCTAGGAGACATCACAGAAATACAATCCTATGAGATGGAAAGAGAGAAGATTTCACTTAAGTTCACTTGAAATTCTGGATAGAAAAAAAGGCTCTTTATCAAAGAGAGGCATTCATGGCATCTTCTTAAAGAATGTGCAAGTTAGAAAGCTATCTAGGTATGGAAAGATATGAATGCTCTGTAATCAAGAATGAGCTACTACAGGTGTTAGGCACTTTGTAAAAACTGTTGGAGCTGTTGAAGAAGAATGGCAGCCCCTAAAAACAGCATATGTTAGGACTACAGAAAAGATATGTGGCCGAGCCAGGTATGGAAATAAGGTACATAAGGAAAGCTGATGGTGGAATGCAGAAGTCGAGGAAGTCATCAGAAGAAAGAAGGAGTGCAGGAAGAAGTGGGAGACAGAAAAGACTGACCAGGCTAGGAAGGACTACTGGTTGGCTAACAAAGAAGCTAAGAAAGAAGTTGCAATAGCAAAGAATAGGGCATCAGAGGCAATGTACCAACTTCTGGAAAGTGACTCAGTAAGGGGCACAAAGAAACTATATCAGGTTGCAAGGCAAAGACAGAAAGATAAAGAAGATAGTCACTCATCCTTCATAAGGAATGCCAACAACAACCTGCTCACCAGTCCAGAGGCAGATGGAAGTAGTATTTCCAGCAGCTTCTGAATGAAGAAAAGCCCACAGAAGCTGTACTGCCTGAGAAACAGCCTACATTGAGAGAAGAAGAGGAGCCCACCCTAGAAGAAGTAAGAACAGCACTAAGGAAGATGAAGTCAAGGAAAGCAGCAGGCTCAGATAAGGTCACATCAGATATGATAAAGATGCTGGTTGAGATAGGGGAGAAATGGCTCCTGAGGGTACTAATAGCAGTGTGGAGAGAAAGGCGTATCCCAGATGAGTGGAGAATGAGCATACCTGTGCCAGTGTACAAGAACAAAGGGGACATCCACAACTGTGGGCAGTACAGAGGCATCAAACTCTATCACATTGCATGAAAGTTCTGGAGAGGGTGACTGATAAATGGATACGTGGAGTAGTAGAATGTAAGATGAGATATGAGCAGTTTGGATTCATATCAGGATGCAGCACAACTGACCCAATGTTTGCATTGAGACAGATACTTGAGAAGAAGCTGGAGATGAGGAGAGAGTCCAACTGGGCTTTACTAGACTTGGAGAAAGCATATGACAAGGTCCCAAGAAAGATGATCTGTGCAGTACTGTGGTGGTTTGAAGTCCCAGAAACATTGGTAGAATTAGTGCAGGCTATGTACAAAGACCCAATGACTCAAGTACAGATGGTGTTCGGCCTCATAGAGGGGTTCCCAGTGGGTGTCTGTGTACATCAGGGTTCAGCTCTGAGCCCACTGCTGTTCATGCTGGTGCTGGACTACATTAGCAAACAGGATGGAGGGGGTGGATCAGCAAAGCAGCCCTATGCAGATGATGTGGCAGTACAGGCAGACTCTGACCTAGAACTTGAGCAAAGGATAGGAAAATGGAATGCAAATCTGAAGGAACATGGGATGAAACTAAGCACAGATAAGACGGTGGTAATGGCAGCAAATTGGGGAAATCAGAAGAAGCTGAGAATAGAGATAGAAGGGAAGATAGTGGAACAGGTAAACAGCTTCAAGTATCTGGGAGGAGTAGTTGAGGAGAAGAGTAGTCTGAATGAAGAGGTCAAAGCTAGAATCAGAAAGGCTGCAGCCAACTGGCATAGAATATCAGGTGTAGTCTATGACAGAAGAATGCCAAAGAAGCTGAAAAGTAAGTTGTACAACACAGTGGTGTGACCAGTACTACTGTATGGTACAGAAACCTGGGCAGTAAAGGCAGAACAGTTAAAGAAGCTAGAGGTGATGGAAATGAAGTGCATGAGAAAGGTGATAGGATGCACACTGTGGGACAGATGAAGAAATGAGGACATAAGAGCAGAAGCCAAAGTAGCTCTAATTACAGAAAAGATCAAAGAGAACAGATTACAGTGGTTTGGGCACATGTGTAGAAAAGCAGAAGAGAATCTGGTGAGGAAGACTTGGGACAGACAGGAAGAAGGTAAGAGGAAGCAAGGATGTCCAGCAAAGAGGTGGATGGATTGTGTGAAAGTAGATCTGCGACAGTCAGGCATGAGTGCTGAAGAAGGCAGAAGTGTGGCACTGAATCGAGAGAGTTGGCAACAGTTATGACAGTATCCCGACCCCATGTAGAAAAATGGGAAAAAAGGGGGGCTGATGATGATGATGATGATGATGATGATGATGTTGGAGCTGTTGATAAACCAAAGGATAAGACACAAAACTGAATATGTAAACCAGACAGAGAAAATCTTAAAAAAATCACCTGAAATCCTTGAGAAATTGAGTGCAATGATAATCATCTTAAATCTAGAGTTCTCTAAAACTGGAAGGAGGAGGAATGAGAGCTAACAGATGCTGTAGAGACAGCATGTTGAGTGTTGGAATCCTGATGTGCGGGTTTAGAAAAGAAAGGCCTAGGACAAGTATCCATGTTCCTTCTTTCTTTGCCACCAGAAATATTCTTCAGTAAAATAGTTTCATTGCTAGTTTTGAAAGATCAGGCACTACTACCCCTCAAGGCTGCATTTATAGGATCATAGGATTATAGGACATTACTAGGCTATTGGCCCTGAGGCCCTTATAAGCCTAGCCAAGAGTTTAGCCCATGTTTAGACAAGTCAACATCCAATGACCTGTCTAGCTTGGACACAGGTGGAATCCAAGGGATGTATTTTCTGTTTCCCATGCAGTTATCTAGGTTGCGCTTAAAAAGGGGCAAAGAGGTACTCTGCTTGATACGGAGAGGGAGTCTGTTCCACAGATGGGAGAGTCTCTAGGACACAAATCTGTCCCACCAACAAGCCTATTGATGTAACAGACCAGGTTGAGGACACGCATGCAGGTTACCTGGTCTGTGACATCAATAGGACTTGTTGGCGGGACAGATTTGTGTCCCCAAGACTCCCCCATCTGTGGATTTTGATCAAGAATAGGAGGAAACAGATGGATTTATATCTTTGAATGAAGAGGAATCCCTTTGGAAAGAAAAATGGAATCCCATTACTAGCTGTAGCCTTTTTAAATGATTCAGCAAAAAAACCCAGAAAATCACCCAGATGATTAATGGTGCACTGCAGCAACTGACAACAAATATAAATAAAAAAAAGAAAAAGTGGTAGAACAACACACAGCTTGAATAAAAGCACCATGTCTAATAGAAATAGGTAAGCACTTTCTCAACTACATTGGTCGCTTCATCAGACCATTACAAAAGCAAATAGAAGAACATAATTTAAATACACTCAATCACTGTTATGTCAATTCAGTTAGGATAATATCAATTAAAACATTTTAAAACTTACATCAAACAAGTGTATAAACTCAACACATCTCCACACTGCACATGAAGCAGGGTTCAGCTTCCTACATTATCACATCATATCAAACCTTAAAGGTACATGCTCTAATACTTAAAAATGCACAATCTACAATAATTAAATAAAATACAAACACAGCTATATCAATTTACATTAACTTAATAAATTAAACTACATATCTAGCATCATCTGGGAAGGCCTCTCAATTTCAAAACTGGCTTAATGGAAACCATCCCATTCAAGCCAAACCCTTTATCCACTCTAAACTACAAGATCCAACGCATCTCACTCCTCTCTGTCTTATTCTCAATGTCACCCATTCTAACACCTTCATCCACAACTTCTATCACCATAAAACTAAATTCATGCAAAACACCTTTCTCCAAGACATGCCTTGCAAGGGTGCTAGTAGTATTCCCCACAACCATGTAATACACATGCTCTCTTATCCGTTCCCTTAGCTTTCTATTAGTCTTTCCCACATAGAAGGAATATATTAAATTCCTAGTATCACAACCTGCTCTAACCTTACATTTATAATTCTGGTATGTGTCAGGATGTACAAACACACCCTCACTACAAATATAACCACAATAACTACAATTATTGCATGAGTATGTTCCCATAGTCTCACTATAAATAAACTTCTTATTTTCAGTACAGCAGAGCATCCTTTTCAAGGATTTCCAATTCTTAAACCAGAAAAGTGGAATGTCCACAACTACTTTCTTAATCATCTCATCTGTTAATAAAAGGGGCCAATGCTTTCTAAAGATCTTAGTTACCTTCCCCACATTACTAGCATAAAACAAGGGGATATTAACAAAGCCCATAGTCGCAGATCCACTGTTATGAGTCACTTTTAACTCACCCCTAGGTGCAAAATATGGTCTTGCTCTACTTTCCCTTAAACAAGCCACTTGTAATAGTACTGAAGTAACCTCCTTAGATTTATACTCTGTTTCTATAAACTTCCCCTGCAACATACTCAAACCGTTCCTATAGCTTTCCTCCGCCACATTCAACCGGGAAACGTGCTTCCCTTGACCTTTAATCACATTAGTAAACACATGTTTAGGGTGCATACTCCTTCTATGAAGTAGGGAATTCCTATAGCACTCCTTTCTATGCAGTCCTATGGCAAAAGATAGATCAGGATGTCTTCTCACAAGGACATCAAGGAACTTAATAGCTGTGCCAGAATACTTAAGTGTAAATTTCAAGAAAGGCGTACTACCATGTAGAAAATCAATAAACTCATAACAACCACGCTACAGTACCCTCCCAAATAATAAAAATATTATCAACAAAATGTCGATAGAACTTAATACACTCCTGAAGCAGAGGCGACTCAAATACAGAACTGGTCTCCCATTGAGCTAGCACTACATTGGTGTAGCTATTGGCACAACAAGCACCCATAGCTACACCATTCTGCTGCAAATAATAAATACCATCAAATACAAAAACATTGTTCTCTAGTATGACTTCCATAAACAAACACAGCAAATCTCTTAATTTCCTTTTATAATTACTATTATTAATCAAATACAGCCTCATGTACTCTATCCCTTCTAAATTAGCAATCACGATAAACAGGGACACAACATCTTAAGTGACTAAATGACAATCATTTCCAGGACTGCTAATACATGAATACAGATCCTCCAATAATTGCATGGAGTCTCTCAACACCATATCAGACTTTCTAAATGATTCTCAAAACCCATCTATCTGAAGTTATCTGATGCCATAGGATAAATGAAGACCTAGACTTTGGAAAAACTTTACTGGGTAGACAGGGTGGTAGTAGGAAACAGGAAAAGGAGTATATAGTCAATTTGATTTTATATCTTGTCCTTTGTTACAGGAGGATCCTCCTTACTCTTTTGAACCTTCCTGACTTTGTTTTCTGAAAGATAGTTTCCTTGTGCTCTGCTGTGATAGATAATTCTGTTTTCTATAAAAATGTCTATAAAATTTAAAAATCTGTGCAACCCTTGAATTAACCTTCCTTTTCATAAAATCTTTTAATGGCCTCGACAGAGGGAGGGTCAAATAAAACCTCTTTATTCAGAGGAACATTCAGGAGCCCAGCTTTCCCATTCTGTGGTAAATTCTGGGACATAGACAGGCAAATCTTCCCATCACTGACTCAGGGGTTGCTGCTTAAAAACAGCATCAGGAAAGACAGAACATTTTAGAGAAAGTTTTATTTACCTGAGACACCAAGGAAGCTCAAGAATTCACAGACATCTTAATCTCTGAATAAGAAAGGTCAGCAATTAACCTTCTCATACTGTTAAAGAAAGCCAGCAGAAACTTAAAAACATGGGCTTGACAACAGAGTATAAGCCTTCTTCCCAAACCTGTCAGAGGCTTTCCTATCCTTGTCAGGTGGAACAGGGTTAGCTATCTTATGGTGTTTGTCAGAAGATAGTTTTGTCAAAGAAATTAATGCATGGTCTGATTTAGGAATAGAAAAAAAAGTGTGGCTCTGGAGAATCTTATATAATTTATCAGACTTTCTAGGAGCAGGTGGCTGACTATTGGACAAACAGTTGGCTGCAAGGAAAGTATCTTCTAAGGCTGACAAAATATGACGAGCAGTTGCACTTTGAGGAAAATCCGCTTGCAGCAAATCATAATATATTTGCTTGGAAACTGTTGCTTGGAAACTGGTATTTCTTCTTCTTCTTCTTCTTCTTCTTCTTCTTCTTCTTCTTCTTCTTCTTCTTCTTCTTCTTCTTCTTCTTCTTCTTCTTCTTCTTCTTCTTCTTCTTCTTCTTCTTCTTCTTCTTCTTCTTCTTCTTCTTCTTCTTCTTCTTCTTCTTCTTCTTCTTCTTCTTCTTCTTCTTCTTCTTCTTCTTCTTCTTCTTCTTCTTCTTCTCACTGAAATAATTTCTTCATTCTGGTAACTGTATCAGAAGAAGACAACTCCTCAGATGGGGAATCTGAAGAAAAACTTTCCTCAGAGTCAGATTCCTTATTTTATGCAGTGAGGACTTGAGAAACTCAGTACAAATCTAATTCCTGTCCTAAGACTGAGAATCAGAATCTAAAAGAGAGAGGGAGAGGAAATGTGTTCTATTTATTTTATTTATTTATTTATTTATTTGCAGTTGGTTTACCAGGATTGTCCATTGGGCCAAATGAACACGTTTTCAATGGAGTCCTGGGGAGAAAAGCTCCAAAACTAAGTAGGTTACAGTAGGTTATTCTTGATAGATATACAAATTATACAATTACACAGAAGTTAATCATACAAGAAAAAACAATTTGCAAATAATACAACAAAAACTAGAGTGAGTACAATCTAGTGATGAAATTAATAGGTAATACAGACTAAAGGGAAATTTAGCACAAAAGTACTGAGAAATAACAACATATTTGGAAGCATTTCATGACAATACTGAGGAATAATAACATATTAGGAAGCAATGCACAAATGTACTGAGAAGTAATAATGTATTAGGGAAGCAAAACTTAGGAAGTGTGGCCTAGTGTATTCTTTCCGATTATTGTAGGAATAATAATATGTATGAGTTAGGGTGCGTAATAAGGAAAGTTGCAGGAGGAAACAGAGGAAGAAGGAAGATGGAGTTTGCAAGTGTTAGTTATGTGGGGTGGGAGCAAGAGCATTCCCACTGGGATACTAGATGTGAGTGAAGAGATCTTTTAAATATAAAATGGTTGGGGGTGGTGCGAATGGAAGGTGGTAGGGAGTTCCAAAGGCGTGCAAGGCCATAAGACAGAAGATTTTTGCCTGGGGGACGAGTTGGTTTATATACTTCTAATAGATTTTGATTGTTGGACCATAATACTCTAGCAGGAAGGTGCATTTTAAAGGCTGATGAAAGGGAGGGACAAAGGGAGGGGTTGAAAATGAGCTTATGTGCAAGATTTAGTTGAGTATATGTGAGATAACTGGGTAGCTCTAGCCATTTTAGTTTTTGGAGAGAGGAAAAGTGGTGGGTGGAGGACTTGTGGTTGGTAGCAAACTTGGCAATTTTGTTTTAGCAAGAGGAAAGTTGTGTTTTTAGAGAGGTCTGTAGATTAGTTAGGAGTGGAGCTCCATAGAGAAGGGAGGGGATAAGAAATGAGGTAGAGAGGGTGATTTTGGTAGCAGGTGTAAGGTAATGATTTTGTCGGTAAAGCATACCTAGTTTTTGATGGGTTTTCTTGATATTTAACTGTAGGTGGGAGTTGAATTTGAGCTGGTTATCAATTTGGACCCAAAGTAACTTGGTCTCGGACACCAGTTCCAGGGATAGATTATTTTGACTAGAGATGTGGAATGTGTTTATATTGAAAGAAGTTGCCTTAGAGGGGGTGAATAACATTAATTTGGTTTTAGAGGCATTGAGTGCTAGGTGATTCCTTTTCATCCATTGCTCAGTTGTTGTAAAAGCATCCTGAGTCAGTTTTAGGAGTGAGGGGATAGAGGTGGCAGCGCAGATAATAGTAGAATCATCGGCATATTGGATGATGTCTGAGAATGGGATAGAGTTGTGGAAATCATTTATAAATATATTGAAGAGAAGGGGAACCAGTATAGAGCCCTGGGGTACCCCAGTAGGAGTATTTAGAAATGAGGAGGTGGCCTTTTTCCATTTGACTGCTTGAGATCTGTTAGATAAGTAGCTGGAGAACCAGTTCAAGGAGGAGGGAGATAGGTAAAGTTTAGAAAGTTTAGTTAGTAGCAGGCTGTGAGAGATAGTGTCAAAGGCCTTAGAGAGGTCGAGTAGTAGGGTAGAAACAATTTTGAATTAATCTAAGTATTAAAATGTAAAGACTGAAAGGCTTTAAATAAGCTTTTAGCAAAATTCAGCTAATCCCTCTTGTATGCACCTGCTGAAGGGGACAAAGAAAAAAACAAAATGCCTAATTTTATGCTTCCTTTTCTTAGGAGACCTTACTGAAAAACAGCGCCCTGAAGAAAGGTTTACCTAGGAATCAAGCTCCTGACTGGCTACAGAAAGGAGTAATGTCCACTCCCTGGCTACAGAAAGGAGTAATGTCCACTCCCTTGTCTTAAGCCAACAAGAGTTGTTCTCTCTTATCTAAAGAGGACAGCCAAACAGCCACAGAGGACATCAAACTGACAAACAAATAACTGAATAAAATAAATACAACTGCCACAGATGATAATTCCAGAAACCAAACAGAAAACCACTAAAAAAACACACACACAATGTATTTCTTTAGTGCTTTGGGAAAAGTATGCCTTCAAGGAGTAAACAACCCACACTGTGTTGCCTCTATATAAATGCACTCACATCTAAACTACAATTTGATTAATTGGACAAATGAACAATTAAACTACATACTTCCAATTGCATTCCTTGTTTAAGCCAAGAGGTACTAAGGTATTATATTTAAGCATATACAAAGTTTCTTTATATAACAATTTATGTTTTCTGTCCACAACATAACCCACCCCATACAAATGTGTTCCAAAATACTACTTAACAAAAATTCCAGATTACTTGCATGGAATTGTTTAAAATGCATACCTAGGGGGCTCTCAAGATGTTGATTCCTAATATCCCTGATATACTCCTGTAACCTAACTTTAAATGACATTTGGCTCTCTCCTATAAAAATAATTAATTCCCTTTGAATTACAAGAAAACTCCCTATTAGGATGAAAATTAACACCATTTATTCTAGAAAATTTGTCTACAATATTTTTACTTACTGAACACTTGTCAAATTAAAATGTACCTATTATAGGGGGAAATATTTGGATACTAGACCTGTCAGGTGGAAGAACAAATCTACTATGCACTACCATGCCGGCAGTATTACATCGTCTTCTATAGGAATTACAAGGAAATTTCTTAATTAAATTAAAAAGTTCTTTATTTTTAAACAGCATAGACCTAAAATATTTTAAAAAATCTATTAATTGTTCACTTAATGTGTTATATGTTGTAAAAAATAATTTATCCTTATTACCCAAATCTACATCTGTATCAGCATTTACTTTGTGTTTATAAGGTATAACTCAGTAATTTTTAGGTTGCTGTATTACTATATTATTAATCATCATATTCTGTTCTTCCCAGACTTTTTTTGGAGAATTTTTCATTTCTTCTTTATCTTACCCCTTTTCCTAAACATGTCGGCTGTTTATTGGGCTTCCATCTCAAACATTTCCTCCTCATTACAAAGTCTGTTTAAGCTTATAAATGTACCATAAGGGAGCACAGAAATAAGATGAGGGGGGTGACAACATAAGAGAGTGCAGAAATAAGATGAGGGGAGTGACAACATAAGGGAGTGTAGAAATAAGATGAGGGGGGTGACAACATAAGGGAGTGCAGAAATAAGATGAAGGGGGTGACAACATAAGGGAGTGCAGAAATAAGACAAGGGGGGTGACAACATAAGGGAGCACAGAAATAAGATGGGGGGGTGACAACATAAGGGAGTGCAGAAATAAGACGAGGGGGGTGACAACATAAGGGAGCGTAGAAATAAGATGAGGGGGGTGACAACATAAGGGAGTGCAGAAATAAGATGAGGGGGGTGACAACATAAGGGAGTGCAGCAATAAGACGAGGGGGGTGACAACATAAGGGAGTGCAGCAATAAGACGAGGGGGTGACAACATAAGGGAGTGCAGAAATAAGACGAGGGGGGTGACAACATAAGGGAGTGCAGAAATAAGACGAGGGGGGTGACAACATAATGGAGTGCAGAAATAAGACGAGGGGGTGACAACATAACGGAGTGCAGAAATAAGACGAGGGGGTGACAACATAAGGGAGTGCAGAAATAAGACGAGGGGGGTGACAACATAAGGGAGTGCAGAAATAAGACGAGGGGGGTGACAACTGTTGGCATGCAGAAAAACATAAGTTTCATTAAACTTCCTATGCACAGAAGTTATAATTCTTCCACTATCCAAACCCACCAAACTCAAATCCAAAAAAGACATTTGTTTCCCCATTTTATACCATCAAATTGAAACCCAAGTCTGTTATTCTGCATGTCATCAATAAAATACTTTACCTTCTCCTCACCCACTTGACAAAAATTAAATCATCAGTAAAATGAAAATATTTAATCATATTCTTCCTAAAAAGAGTGCTGATATACATATTCTCCCTCAGATTTTGCCATAACAATATTTGCATACATCGCAGCAAAGGGAGCCCCCATAGCAGTGCCTCGTATTTGATTAAAACGCTCTTCATTAATCACAAAAAAAATTTTATTCAAACAAAATGCTAACAATTCTATAATATAATTAGACAAAGGGCCATATCACAGACAGTAATACAATGCTTGTATGCCATGAATATGTTGGATATTTGTGTATAGGCTTCTCACATCCATTACCAGCCAATACATATCATTATTCCTGCTTATTCCTTGTATTTTAGCTATAAAATCTGACGTGACCCTAAGATAGGATGGAATTTTCATGACATATGACAGCAAAACCTCATACAAAAATACTCCCAAGTTGTGAAGGAAATATTTACATGCTGAAAATATCAGGTGACCACTTAAATTCTTAATCCCGTATGCAATTTATGGAGACAATAAAACTTAGCAAGTTGACATGTACTAATATCAAACTTTTTCTCCACATCCTGACTAAATACTTTTGCCAAGCCACAGAGGGCCTGCCTGCCTCTCAGGACTTAGTGGTTTCCCAAGAAGAAGTACCAGATGGACTGAGAGATACTGAAGAGTGGTCCAAGGAACCTAATATTGGTCACAACAAAGTAATTAACTGGTTGCCGTGGCAAAGAGGAAGCCAGACTAAACACCAACGCCTTGCATACAACATTTTTCTTCTTGCAGATTGAGGAGGGAATGTCTGAGGGGCCAGGACCCAGGTCCAGTTCTCTACAGCTAACCTAAAGGGTGGGACCCAAGCATGTGCAGAACTGATGGTCAATGGTATCACACACACTGACCCCACAGAGATAGCAAACCTGCTAGTGGATAGGTTTGCTGAAAATTTCACTCCCTTATCCTCTTCTAATTTACAACAAAACCCTCCTTCAAACTCCCGCCCCACCTTACATATCTGAAGAACAGGTTCTCAAAGCCCTGTCCAAGGCAAAGAACCATGGTCTCTATGGGATCAGATGACATCCCAGGCTGTCTTCTAACCAGGCTAAAACATGAACTATCATTGCCACTAATTATCCTTTTCAATCATAGCCTAACCACAGGCTTTGTTCCTGCAGAATGGAGAACAGCTACAGTTATTCCCCTCCACAAAGGTAGCCTAGCTGCAGACCTGGGGAATTACAAACCCATAAGCTTGACCAGCCTCATCTGTAAGGTTATGAAATGTATTATTATGGACCTCATAAATACAGACATAAGTGACCTCCAAACTCTGGATCCTGCCCAATTCGCCTTCATGAATGGCAGATTCTGCCTATTAAATTAGCTGGATTTCTTTGAAAGTGTGACCAGGGCCATTGATGAGGGGGAATCTGTGCACACAGCATACTTCAACTTGGCAAAGGCTTTCAGCACAATCCTACATTCAGGCATTATCAACAAACTTAGCAAGCTGAATATAAACCCCTTTGTTGTAAGATGGGTTGCCAACTGGCTCACAAACTGGACCCCCCTATCAAAGTGGGTGATTCCACATCAACCAGCAAACATATTACCAGCAAAGTGCCACAGGGGTCAGCACTGGGCCCCCTACTGTTTGGTATATACTTCTCAGAAGTTCAGGTCAAAACTAAAGGGTTGTGGCTGACCAAGTTTGCAGAAGACTGCAAATCAGGTGCAATCATTGAATCCACAAATGATGTCAGTATACTCCAGAAGGGTCTAACACAGACCAGTGACTGGTGTATTAGTCACGGTCTCAAACTGAATGTAGAGAAATGCATCATTGTTCCCTTAAGCACAAACAATATCCCTTCACACTATCAAATCAACAACAATACCCTAAGTAGCCATGAAGTGGTAAGGGACCTGGGATCACAGGCTGATCATGACCTTAACTTCTACCACCTTATGTCTACCATTGTAAGGAAAGCTTTCCACGTAGATCACTCGATTAGTAAAGGTATTGCCTCGACAGCAAAAGAAGTTAAAACTCCCTTATACTCAGCACTTATATGGATCATAATTGAGTATAACGCCCCATTTGGTATGTACCATACTAAGCACACGCAGCAATTAGAGAGACCTCAGAGGTTTCTAACGAAGAAGATCAAAGGCCTCCATCATATGCCATACACGGAAAGACTAAATCCCTGTCACTATACTCTGCATCATATAGACTTCTTAGGGGAAATGTATGCCTGGCCTACAGAGCAACCCAAAACCCAAACCTAATGAACTTACTGCATATCCATAAATCAAATGGGTCTAGGTCTACCCATTCCAGGGACTTAAATATGGCCTGCAACTTAAATAGGACATGCTGGAAGGACAGATTTATATCTCAGTGACTGCCATGTCTTTGGAACAGGCTACCAATTCATGTGAAACAGAGCACCTCTATGAAACTGTTAAAGAGGAACCTTGATGAGTGGATGGGGGCACCATAAATTCTTACAGGGGATAGTGCCTACAACCCTCCTGGACTTGGGCAATCATCATTAAATGCAATCTTGGGTACTGACTAGTACTTCTACGGTATTACATTGGGTTGAAATGGCTAGGCTTAAAATGACCTCTGGGTCTGATCCTATGACAAGTAGGTAGCACAGCCTAAGTATCTTCCCTACTAACTAAAAAGTTGAAGTCTGAGGTTATTTTTTTTTTTTTTAAAACACTAGCTCTAACCACAGCACAAATTTTGACAGAAAAGTTAAACTCTTGCTCACAAAAATTGGTAAAAATGGAAAGGTACTTAGTTGCAGAACACTGAAGAAATGCTATCTGACAGTTCATCACCCAAAGCCTCAGCAGAGAATGCTATTCAATGGCAAGAAAGTTCTGAGAGATTGTTTCCCCTAACAATTGACTTTATGCTGTTCTTCTCAAGCTCTTCAGCAGTTCAGGGATGTGATGCATACCCTAAAATTTTGGAAGCTACCCGGTCATCTGATCCTTGGCAAAATACATCCCATATACTTTTGGCTACTGCAACAGTGATCCAATGATGAACATCTTACATTCTTAAATTTATATTGCACAAAATTCATTCTGTTCGGTTTAAACATTGATTAGTGCAGCTTACAAATAACTATGGAAGGATGAAATATGTTCACATTCAGGGGGTCTTCTTTCAGCTTTTCCCAGTTATGGGTCGCCACAGCAGATCACAGGTCCGCAGAATGACTGGCAGTGGATTTTTACAGTGCCGAGTTGCCAGCCCGACGCTCAACCTTCACAGAAGCCACACCCACATGCACATGCACCTACCTGCATGTCTTTAAAGCTCATTTAACCACAGGGAGGATATGCAGAATCCACACAGAAGGAACTCCAGCCAAAAATCAAATTGAAGAACCTCTTGCTGTGAGGCAACAATGCTAACTGCTGCACCACCGCGGCCTATTCAGGGGGTATTCAATACAAATTTTTAAAAACATGCTGCTTCCCATATTCAAGGTTGCAGGGTTTGATTCCTTCCACCTCCTTTTGCTGAATGTGTGACCATTTCAACAGACAGTGCTCCTAGGTCACCCCTGAAAAGGGACAATCATGCCCAGTGACCTTGCTTGGTTAACAAATGTTAGAAATCACATGTAGCTTGTTATGTGTCACATACCAATGGCTGCATAATAACTTGCAAATGAGCATCAGTGATGAAAAAAATTAAACATGGTGACATGATTCCGAAATGTATACAATTTGTGTTATTAGCTGCAGCAACTAGTTTATCTGTACACTATATTTTCTTGGTGAACAAGTATATCACGCTCACTAATATACCAAGCGTAGTATTTAATTAGCTGGTCGGCATGTGTTAGAGAATACTTCAGAAGTTAGTGTCCATTATGTTGCATGTTGCCACCCTCTGTGTTACAGAAGTGTATATTAGTTGCTGAAATAGCATCACCTCCACAATCAGTACAAAGGTTACCACTTCCGTGTGGATACAGACATCATAGAGGGACTAGTAGACATATGTTGCCCTCATGTGAGATCAACAGGAATTAGTAAACAGCTTATCTCAGTGGACACAAAGGTTTATACATCATTAACAGTCTGTGCTACAGGGACATTTCTGACAGAAGACATTATAGGAATTTCACAGTCCTCAGCCTTGCAAATCCTACACCATTTACTATATGTGATGCTTATGCCTATGGACGAGTATATTTGGTTTCCACAAACAGCAGAGGAGAGAGCTACAACTCTGCATGCTGACATTCAACAACATAATCCATTTCCTTGAGCTTCTGGTTACTATTGACTGCACCCACATTGCTATCAAGGCCTCTCCTGCTCTACATGGTGTAAAATACATCAACAAGAAAGACTCCCACTCTTATCAACTGTCAGGTGGTGTGCAGTGCACAGGTCATTATGTACACTATGTCTCTGCAGGAGCCGAGCAGTTCCCATGATTCTTATATCTGGCACATGTATGACATATAACAGCATTTCATGTGGGGGACTTCCCACGGGGGCATCGAGTGGGTAGATACACATGAAGCAGGATATCCCTGGCTGTTGTGTGAGAAATGCTTTTGAAAACGAAACAGAGTTCTTCACTTGGTGAATGATAACTTACAACAATTCAAAAACTATAGTTCTGCAAGTAAAAATTACCAAGGACTAGACATGTAGCTTCAGGTTTTTGCCAGTTAATACAGGTAAACTAGAACTGAGAGTATATTATCTTTCTAAGAAATACAAAATGGTAGCAACCACTATAAAATGGCCATGAGATATCAGCATCCACCTCACTTCCTTATCTAGGTACAATTTACAGTAAAAAAAAAGACAGTATTTAAATGTTTTGTGTGCATTTCCTGAAGCAAATACTTAAGGTATAAACAAGAACAAATGCTGGCTAAAATGAAACTTGTGAGATGAAACAATCTGCTTAAATACATTAATTCAGCAATAAAACATTTGCAAAATAATGAAACTCAAAGGAAAATATTACAAACACTGTGCAACATATAATCCAAGTAAATTCAGACAGTTTCTATAATCTATTACTACTTTCTTCTGGTGGGACATACTCTGGGGAGCCGAACAGCTGCAATGATAATCAAAAATGGCACCCATGATTTTTAAAAGTTATGCTACTCTATTCACAGTTATAGGAGGGAGCAGGGTGAGGGGCTAGGGAAGAATGGACCAATGCTGGCAAAACCAAAAACCCCTGGTTGTGCTGTGAGAAATGCATTTGAAAAAGAAACAGAGTTCTTCACTGGGTGAACAATACCTTACAGCAATTTAAAAACTAGAATTCTGCAAGTGAAAATTACCAAGGACTAGTGTGACCAAAGAGAAGACTTAAAAGTTTGGTTGTTTGATAGGTACTTTTAACTGTCTACATATGAACCGAGAAATTATCTCTGGATGTAGCCCCTTTGTTATAAATTTCAAACACCATTTCTTTCATATTCTGTAATTTATTCCCTGTGATTTTTTACTGTTTTAAACTATGGGCAGGATTCATGAAGCCTCCATGTAAGAGTTACAAGGCTTACACGGAGGCTGCAGTTAAACGGTGTGATGTCAGCATGTCATGCATATGCATGAGGGCTTGCTGAATCACACCTAAGGCTAACACAGTCCGTGGAAGACAGTAGGGGGCGTGTCCGTAGGCCGAGCCCTGCAAACGGACATGCCCCCAGAAGAGTAAAAGTCCTGAAAGTAAACCCCCACGACAGAGTCCGTGTAAATGTGAACAAACACAACACAACACATACCCCCACAGACTACGAACATAAAATGTAGAAATGAACATCTTATATATATTTTTTTTAAATTGTAAAGATGTTTGCCCATCAGTGCACTCGTTTGCGCGGGCGTGCCCGTAGCTTAGCCACAGTTAGCAGTCAGTGGAAAAGCATATAAGAACTAAATATGCAAAGTAAGCCAAAAAGCAATAGCGTAATGGTAGAGATGTCGGCTGAAGAGCAGGCAGTCATGGTTCGAGCACCCACAACATCAATTTTTATTTTTAGTGAAATAAGCACGAAACAAGTCCCTGACATATATGTACACATATAAAATTATATTTTATGTAAAATGTAATGAAATGGGCCATGTATTTTGAAGAAATGTGAGATAATAAAAAAAAAAAAAAAATGTCAGATGTGCCTATAGCTGAGCTACAGTCTAACAAGTTGAGTACATCTGCCTGTAGGTGAGCAGTGTTTTAACAGGTTTAAAATGAGTGCCCGTAGGTGAGCAGTGGTTTAACAGGTGTGAACTGAGTGCCCGGTGTTGAGCAGCATTTTAACACGCTGAAACTGTGTGCCCGTAGCTGAGCGTAATATGCGTGCTGACAGCCAAATGACGCATAAACCAGCGTAACCCATTTGCGCGGAGCTGCGCGCCGCGCTGACGGGCAACGTTGAGCAAGCTGTATCAAAACTGCCTTTACACAGACACACCTCCTAACTTGTATAGACAGACATAAAAATATAAAAAGCAATGGCCAGGTTCGAACCCAGGATACCATGCACCATATTCAAAGTACTGAACCACTAAGCCATGACAGTTGCACTTAGAAATGCAGTAATAGCATATATATAGGAATGAATAGAAAGAGGAGCATGACAAAGCAGGTTTTGTGAAGCTGATACAATTCCAAAATGGCCAATCACAGATAAGTGCGGGAAAAACGGCATATATAAGCCCCATAGGCGGGAATACACAGTATAACCGATTGTAGAACCGACTTGCAGCCAGGATGTCAGGTGTAGATGAAGGTAGTTGCTTCCGAGCACAGAAGTGGGGCATTGAGGAGTCCAAATATATGGTTTGGCTCCTTGTCCACAATCATGAGGCCCAACTCATGCAGGGCCAGGTCCTGTGGGGAGCATATAGGGCTGAGGCGTGGGACCAGTTGGCTCATGATCTCACCAGTGCCACAGGGATACCAAGGACTGGTGAGCAGGTCTGTCACCACCATGTGGACCTGAAGAGACGGAAGCAGGACCAACTGAACCGTTGGATCCAGGAGGCCCGGCAAATGCCCAACGCCCCACTACTGAGTAAGTTATATGTAATTATTTATGTAAGAAATTAACCTAGCTGATATTATGGAGATGTGTATTCCAATATTACTTTATTTATATTACAGCTGCAGGTGTGCGTTCTGTGAACCGTCGAGCCTATGGCGATAGGCTGGCATGGTTGCGCCACCAGGCAGGTCAGTAATTCTCTCCCTGTAACTGTAAATAAATATATAAGTATGACAGTTAGCAAAAGAGTGCAGTGTAGTCACTAATTAATAAAATGTGCAAGTAACAGTGTAAGAGGGTTTGCAAGTATTGCTTGATTACAAAAGTGTGATGCAGCCTATAATCAAAACATAAAAATGAAACAAGTCTGAAATAAAGATGTCCCACCTGTAATATAATAGTACATAACCTGCAGCAGGCTGAAAAGTACAGCTGCAGAAGCTGAGTAAAACACGTGTGTGAAATATATCCCTGATGAAATACAGAAACATGACAGAAGTGAGACTGTTGGAAAGGATTGTTATAACTACAGGTAAAACATGTCAATAAAGCCTAGAATTAAGTACCATCCTGAATTGTAAAAATAAAACAAGTGAGAGAGTGTGAGAAAGAGGTATGAATCCACCAATAAAGTATTAATAACTCCCGAATAAAGTATACTGCAGTCATTACAGAATGAAATGAATGTGACAGGCAGAACCAAACAGTAACATGTGTTGAAAACGGTACCGCAGCTGGAATGTGTTTCCCAAAATCTGGATATGTTGCTCTCAGTCTGCAATATACAGATAGTATGGTTGTCTGAAATACCAAACATCCACAGTTGTCTATAGCTATATAAAGCAAATGTAGCAGGATGATGTAGCTGAACCGAGCCAGATATGAATGTGTATGAATAAAAATGAAAATGTATATTGATGTAGCAGTAACATTCCTATCACCAACCTGAAGTAGTTATCACATAGGAAGCTGTAGGCAGAACTGTAATGTGTATATATCTGCAGCTATTAGAAATGTACAGCATATGTATTGGTATTTGAAGTTGTTAATTAAATTTTCTTCACCCTACCCTATAACCACATATAATCCATTCCACGTGAAATTGGTATGTGCAATCACAATTAACACCCCTGGACATTTGTCCTGTTGGTTCATACATATTTGCATGTACGTTGATGCATCTGCCCTGTTCATACATCCAAACCCGATGGCCTGTTGCCATCAATCAACCCTGCATGTTGTTGGATTGTGTATTGCTGTTCAAATTATGCATGTGTTATGCTTGCTGTTCAATGGTTTGAATATATGCGTGTTTGGTTAATGGGAATACTAATGCATGCTGTTACAACTAATTGTGAATGGTATTGTACGTTACTAACCCAAACTGTCATAACATAATGCAAAACATAGGACGACAGGGAAGGCGGGTTCCAGCGGACCCACCTCTCCCTCCTCAGCTGGCGAGTGCACCTGGCAGTAGTGCCCAGGCCGGACCCTCCTCCGGTGGCCCTGTGCCACCTGCGGGTGGAAGCGCTGCAGGGGATGGTGTTCGTCCCCCCTCTGCAAGTGTGGCCGGAGGAGAACATCCACTAACCCTCCGTAATGTCCAGACTGTGGTGCGTAGGGAGATCCAGGACGCTGTTCTTGGGCCCCTACGCCAGCTTGAGGCATGGGTGGCACAACTAATGGGTGTGCCCACTGCCCAGCCTACACAGCCCCCAGCACAGCCCCATCCTGGGCAGTGAAGGCACAGTGGCAACTGCCCATGGGTGGGGATCTCAGTTCCACTGTTGCCATCTGTGGGCTCATGGGCTCGAGATATCCAAACATCCGTCCCCGTCAATTGTGTAATGCCCCCACATGCGTCATACACCTCCCCTGTATGCATCTTGTTTGTCTTGTCTGTTAACCTACCCAACCTACCTCCCCAGCTATACCGACTTCCTGTACCTGACATACCACTCTCACCTGAAAAAAAAAAAAAAGGGCACTCTGTACCCACAAAAAAATTACGCCCGATACATAGCTGCCCATTTTGCACACATGTCTGCTGGACATGTAAACTGTCAATTACAATTGGCTGTACAACAAGTATTATTGTTGTCCTTACACCTCTCTCTCAGGGGTGGAAGGTTTCAAATGTCACACCAAATTACAAACATATGCACAGCTGTTGCTGAATAAGAAATGGGCAGCTATGGGCCTTACCTACATCCCTCCTGCAAAACCCGAGCTTGTTTCCCTACTGTCCTACCCTCTTTGTGACCCCTTTTTCACCACATTCCTGTCTCCCCATTTTCATTTCTTTCAAAGAAATTAGAGCAGATGTGCACAAGAGTAAGCACTTTTAAGCAGTTGTAAGCGGGTATGCGCGGAGCTGAATGCCAGTGCGCATGCGTGAGCTCCGCACAAACCAGCGTTAACCCGGTTACAACTGCTTAAAAGTGCCTTAGTCACTCTGAATGACAAGGCCTGTAGTCTGCTCAAAAGCAAAATAAAATCCCACTGTCAGTCCCGAACCCAGGACCTTGGAAACAGTAGTTTGCATGACTTACCACTAAGCCATGACTGCTATATAAGAACATTGTGCTACAATAAATATATCATGCAATAGTAGGAATGAATGTAAAGGGAATATAGGATGTGTAGTACACAAAGCATGTCATGTATATTTACTGTGAAATGTAGTGGATTTCTATGATAGTAGTGTGTGAACAGAAACAGCCATGTTACTTGGTAGCTAGTAGGTAATAATGTCACTGTAGCACCTTGCAAGCCACACACATACTCACAGCAGGATAATCAATGCCCATACCCCACAACCTCTTACAGCAACACATCCAGACTAAGTAATAAAAAATGTGGAGCAAAGGCCCAAAAACAGGGACACATTTCAAATATTGCTCCGACAAACTTAGACAGTTGAGAGAGTAACAGGTTTTGCATTATGTTGGATGTTTGGAAGGGTACGAAGTCTGAAACTGAAATGTTTGTCACTATAGTCTGACTTGAGCCCTGAGTGATTTGCCAGAAAAAGCTGTTTATGAGATATGGACCAAAATATGAGGCAAAAATGTAGACATCCTGCAAATATCTGTACACTTGAGAGGTCTGACACTGCCATATTTGAATAGTTAAGAGCCTACACATAGCAACAGTGACTGAGTTACAGGGATGCCCCACAGACTCCCTGTGAAATGTACAAACAGTAGGCAGAAAGGTGTTACAACACATGCAATGGTAACTATGAAGTACTGAAAGTATGCACCACTTGCACGGCAGAAATAGTGTAGTAATACATATGCTCATGCTAACCCACAGTCACACCTGCAAAATACCAGACAATTTAATGGGTGTACCCCACTGATATGTACAATTCCATGAGGCAGATAAAAGATGCACCTGAGAGTCTCTAGGGCCTGCTCAGCAGCATACTCAAATACCCTAATAGATGTTAAGGCCCACACCATGGCCAGACCACACTGCATGCAGTAACACCCTAGCAGATATAGCAAGCATTCCAATGTGTGAATGTACATGGAAAATAGGAAAGCCACAGCAACACACTACAGTCAATACACCTAGCAGGCATACAAGTAGCGAATGTAAAGGGCAAATATTGAAGCCATAGCAACAAAGTGCAAGAGCCACTGCTATATACCAGTTACACCACATGTCACACAGGAAAGCACACACACCCACATTAGCAGTAGTAGTAGTCTTAGGTGTCAGTGCACATACACACTTAGTACAGGAAACTGGAGAAATGAATGGAGAAATGTTAATCTACAACACAGCCAGAAATATGAGTTAGATACTAACCTTTACACTCACAGAACAGTGTCCACAGCATACCAGCATGGTCCCTGCCCTTAAATTCTGAAAGGGCTACGCCTATCTCACATACCTTTTTATAGCACTGTCCTGAAATCACAGTGAGAACTGCAATCAGTACACAACTGGCTGTATGCAATTAGCAAATGCTGGCTAACAACTGGTGCAGAGGCCATCACATGGAATATGCAGATACCTACAAAAGCATGCTGTACTCCCATTCCACACATGCAATACTTTCATTGCACCCTCTGGAGGTAGGGAGAGAGAGAGAGAGAGAGAGAGAGAGAAAAAAAAAATACACAAACAAAAACACTCAACAAAACCTACTAGAAAGCTGACATCTGTCAACTGGAGCAGCAGTAGGACACCAATCCAAAAGGCAACACAAGCAGCTGTGGCAAACACAGGTAATGTAAAGTAATACTTTAAAAGTCTACATGCTGTGAACCCTCCATATGTGTCATTGGTCTGTATCTATATGTATATGAAGATGTGCATAGGGCAGGGGACATACAGCAACTATCAGTGAAGGCTGTACATACATATGTATGTGAGGGCATCTATGTGCACATATCAATGTAGATTGTAGTGCAATGTACAAAGTAGGTTTCACAGTTATGTATGTTTAGCAGTATGTTAGTGTGTGTATACAGTTTTGTAAACAAACATGTAGATATACCTATCTATCATATGGATACGTATGTATGTCAATATATGTATGTGTATATATATATATATATATATATATATATATATATAATATGCATATATGTATACATAGATAGAGAGGGATGTAGGAATACATAGACAGATGTAGATAGATAGAATATGTACAAACATATATATGTAATACATACATACAGATATAGATATATGTAGATACATATACATAGACAGACAGATCTGACTATCTACAGATATGACTGTATATGACTATCTCACACTCCCCCTGTCACACCCCCTCTGTCACTTTCACCCCCTCTCTGTCACACCCCCCCTCCATATCTATAGCAATATATGTACATCGATATATATATATGTGTATATGTATACAGACACACAAATATATATATATATATATATATATATATATATATATATATATATATATATACATATATACATATATATATATATATATATATATATATATATATGTATATATACATATATATATATATATATATAGAGAGAGAGAGATGTATTTATATTCTGAGTGAGGCACATGTGTACAGATGTATTGCAACAGGTGCCTGGTGACAAAGGCATGGAGTGAACACCAGTGTCGAAACTGGAGTACCATACCCCATTTCAAATCACCTACACCAGTAACCACCAGATATGTGATTGGCTGCCCACCACTGCATGTGTCAGGGGTGAACAGGGTCATAAATGTGTACAATAGTCTCCCCAATGATAGTCACAGTGGCACAATATTCCTGGAATACCTGTACATGGTATGTGTCAGCAGACATGGTGTGTCAGCTATGGACATGTAGGTCAGTGTACCCCTCCACACCACACAATGGCTGCCATGGTATGTACCTCACATGACAGCTACAGATATGGAGAAGGACACAGTGACATGTACGACACTGTGACAATGCACTCAAACACATTACCAATGCACAGTGACTGACAACACCACAGAGTGCACACATACTACCCACATAGAGGTTACCACTCCTGGATTTACATACTTAAGTCACACCCATGACACATGTCCAACAACCATAGTAACACCTCACACCATCCACAACCTAAATGACTGCTGTGTGTCGTCCTTGACACCACAGTAGAGAGCACATGGTGGAGGTACAGGTTCCTACCCACAGATAAGACATACCCTGCAATAAACCACACAGGGTTAAGAAGCAAGACTCCCCATGAGTACATGTCACACATACCCCTGCTGAATGTTAGTCAGATAGGTAATATGCCATATGAGTCACCCTGTGTAACTGTTTGACAGGAGCAGGTACCATCACATCACATGTGTCACAATGGTCAGGGTAGCAGAACAGTATGCTGCTGTAGTCCCAGGGGCAATAGCATATTGTATTGTATTGTATTGTGTTGTATTGTATTGGTATGTAGAGGTGCCTCCTTTGTGGAGTGGAACCACTGCTGCTGTACGCCAGTGTACAGGTACATATCCTGTAGTCAGGCTAGTGTTACATAGCACTTCTATATGTGGGTTTAGCTCCTCTTGGAGTTCATGTAGCATGCAACCGGGGATACCATCAGGTCCCACTGATGCTGTGTTTTTTTGCTTTTCTGAGGGCGGCTCTTACCTGGACATCTGTGATGACAGGGAGATTACATTCAGCTGGGATAAGTATGTCTTCGTTTGGGGGAGGGGGGGAATTGCACTGAACCTGTCTGCCACAATGTTGCCAATATCTGTGGGTTCAGTGAATTATTTGTTGTTGTGTACTAACTATGAACATATTGGAGGGTTTCTGATCAGATTTCTAACATAACTGAAGAAGGCCTTGTGGTTATCTGTAGTGTCCCCGGTGATTTCCCTCTCATAGTTGCCCATGGATGTTTGTATGAGAGAACATAGCTCTTTGCTAGTGCTGATCAGACATGCCTTCCCTTTATGGAATTATGCTCTGTCTTGCAGTAGCTTCCATCTTTTGTTATACAATCTGTCTATGGCTGGGGTCCACCAGACAGGATGCTTTCCCTTTCTGGAGAGTGTCTTGGACTTATATGGGATTGCATGATCCATGCATTCTCGGAGATGTCCGTAGACATCATTTGTGAAGGGGTCAGCATTGTGGGTTGTGGCTTCCACTGGCCCAGTGGGCTTAAAGGATACTCAGTCTTAAGAAGTGTAAAGTTTGCGTTTGAAATGTTATTCACTGTAGTCGTTTGTGCTGGTGGTGGAGGTGGGATATGTATATCCAGGGCAATTAGTTTGTGGTCAGATCACAGTAGTTGATGATGTACCCCATACAGTACCTCGATACAAACCCCCAGAGTGAGGAGGGTGCTTTGGACCTGAATCAGTGTGCTGACTGCTGGAGTTTGGTAGTATGTCATATGGAGTGTGCCAGGTACTGTTGCACAGTTGTTGGCTGAGCACTGATACCTGGCCATTTACATGTGTATCCACCAATAGACAGACAGATGCTATATATGGGAGATATGTTGTATCGCAACAGTCGAGTAGCATGTGTAGTATGTGTGCCAAATTCTGCTGACATATTTTGCTGATATCATTTTATTTCCTTTTTCAGGACCATGGCTCACCAGCGCAATTCAGCATACTCTGCAGCTGAGGATGAGGAAATACACCAGAGCCTGGTGCGGGATTATGCAATACTCTTTTCCCGCACCAGCCAGAATCAGCAGCAGAGGGCTGCACTGTGGCAAGACCTGGTCCATCGGGTAAATGACATAGGCATGCATAATAGGACATATGAGCAGGTACGACATCACTGCAGTGATTTAATCAGAAATGTCCGTCAGCGTGCATCGGATATCCACAGGCAACAGGTTGCCACAGGTGGTGGGGTGGCTACACATCCCCCACTCACCAGACTGGAGGGACTACTCCTAAGTGTTGTGGCTCCAGCCCACCAACTACAACAACAGCAGCAGACCTGCATTATGATGGAGGCTGGAGCCACACAACACCATGACTACGAGCATGCAGGTAATATGCCATATGAATAGTTGACTGTTGTGTACACTGGTAGTTAATGCATGTGTGAGGTGTGTCCTTGGTTTGTAGCTGTCATCATAGTATTTAATGTGCAAGTGTGATATTCTCAATATCAGCAGTTGACCTATGAAAGGCAACTGTTGTACTACTGACCTGTATCATACTCAGTAACAATGGCACAGTTGTGTCCACTGACATTAATTTCCTCACTTCTGCAGGTCCCTCTGGTGTAACAGCAATGCAGCCTATCCATGCTGGTGAGTGTGTATTAACAATACCTTTAATAGTCTTGATACTAATAGTAATATTAGGCTCACTCAGTACTGTTCTGTGTATGCATGCAGGTGTGTCTGTGTGTTGATATCTCGCATACTTAGTAGTGTGCAAGTGTGCAACTGTGTGCAAGTGTGCAACTGTGAGCATGTGTGCACCTGTGCACGTGTGCATGTGTGCATGTGTGCACGTGTGCACGTGTGCATGTGTGCATGTGTGCACATGTGCACGTGTGCATGTGTGCATGTGTGCACCTGTGCATGTGTGCATGTGTGCATCACTGGTAACATTGTGTAGACATTCTAAACTGTGTTTCCTGTTTCCCTCCCACAGGTTCTGGTGCTGCTCTGGTGTCATGCAGCAGGGAACCTGAATCAGGTGCCACGGGTACTGATAATGATGACATCTGTGTAATGGCACAGGAAGGTGTGCCAGGGTCCGTCATTGGTCAGCCAATTGACAGTACACAGCTGTCAACCCCATCAATGCACACAGTCATCCTGCCAATACATCCTTTGTCACCAATGTCCCTAGATGATGGACAGGATGCAGTGGGCATTGACCAGGGTAATGTGGTATCTGTGGCACATGCTTCCCCACACAGCAGCCATGGGCATGGCCTGAGATGGTACCACACAGACAGATGTCCAGGGGTTCTCGTGGGAGCATCCGTGGGCGTACTGCCCCTGTCAGACGTGCCCACAGAGGTCTTACAACCTCAGCTATGTTTCGGGCTGTCATGCAGGCACAGTCACATATGGAACGGTACACTAGACAAGGTCTGAGGGAGCTGACAGCATGTCGCACAGCCATGACTGACAGTATGCGTGACATTGCGGCTGCCATCCGTAATTTCACCGATGTCATAGACAGACGTTGTGGGGACATATTAGATCAGTTCCACAACTACATGTCCATGAGCCAGGGAAATGGTGGACGGTTGAGGCGTCGACGCGGGCGTATGCCAGCAACAGCAGCAGCTGGCAGTTGTTGTCAATGACAACAGGGCCGCGGCCGCCCCCATAGTGCCAGCAGCAGCCCCAGCAATGCTGGTTCTGTGCTGTCATCAGACCGCCCCAGGAGACCATGTGCACGTGGCTCTGGACAGGCCCAACAGGGATCTGTGTCCAGTCAACGAACACCTGCTTCTGATGACAGTACCCAGTCTGGATTGGTACCGGATACGGTCTGTAGCACCCCTGCAAGGCACAGGTACCATGTCCGTGGCCAGAGACACTGATCTGTATGACCTGGCAGGTACAGTCTGTGGCTGTCCACAAACACCCATATATGGCAGCCATGAGGTGGAACTGTGTGCATCCATACACACATGCGAATTGTCAACACCTAGGGCTACCGCATACACGCACACACTGCATCAACATTGCCCCACCTTGTACTGCTGTCCCTCACCAACACACATACACATACATGTCAATTGGTGGTATCAGTGGCAGACTCAGGCATACCAAGTTCACACCCTGTGCATATGATGAAACTGTGCCACCTCCTGCAATCTGTAACATCAGTGCAGGTACAGGTTAACATGTTTCTGATGCACAGGGTGACTACAAAGAAGTGTAGTAATAGTATCATGTTGTTAACAGTACTGTGTGCTGATATAATTGTGGGTATATCCCAGCATGCCTGATGCAGTAAGGATATGATTGTCTTGTACTGTTTTCTACACCCATGGTAAGTACCATAGTGTATCATCTGCACATGTTTGCATACTGGTGGTAAGGATGTCAACAGAAGGCCACATACATAGGTAGCACAGGGGATAAGGTAATGAAAGTATTGATACACAATGATGGACATGTAAACTGAAAGTGGCATGTTGCCCACACTGGACTCTGCAATGCGGATGTTTGAGGATGTTGATATGTGTGCAGTACTACACGACTGGTACAGGACACACAGGAGCACCCTAGCACTGCAAGCTCACATCTCATACCATGCTAGACAGCCCCAACACACAAAACTAACTTTCACAGGAGGGAGAGTCCCCATAAATGTCAGGGATACTGTGGTGGCAGGACAGGTAGCATACATCATACTAAGTATGGAACCACTGAGTAAAGGCTCAGTGTCTGTTATTTGACATGTGTATTACTGCAGGTATGAGCACCTGGGTTTCCATCCGGTTATTGTACATCCTGATGGTACATGGTCTGTACACTTGTGTGCGCTGAGACTGGACCCTGGCCATCTGACCTGTGTATTTCCATGTACATGTGTATAGTGCCTGCATATTTGCACTGTTACCTACTGGAAGTGGTACAGCTTGTTTGTTGTACAATGGACTACATGCAGCCCTGCTTACTGTAGCTTTGTTTGCATGCATGTTTGCTTGCAGTTACCCTGGAACACTGATTCCACCTGCAATGCAGATTTACAGAGCCTCTGTGGATTCCTAGTGACATCTGCATAGCTTACTATATGTATGTCCATGTCTCACTTGACAGAACGTCACTGTTTTTCCTGTTCGCATGTACGTTGCCTGTGACACATTGCATATGACTTACCTGGCATTTGACCACGTGAGCAGTCATATATGCCAGTGCTAACTAATCACAGGCACTACACCCTCACATACTCACCTTCTGTACCTTGTTCCCCATTGGTCCTATGTGCTGTTAATCACCATGGCAATCACAATACTATGGTAGCATGTGCAAAGGTCACTTGTCAGTCACCTCTATGGTACAGTTGTGGAATATGTGAGTCATGTGGCAATGTCACAGCTGACACATGTACACAGTCAACCCTCTCCCCTACACATGGACGTACAACACGTGTGAGATGCAACCACATAGCCAAACTGGGGACTAAGTACTCTGAACCCAGTACTGGCATAACCTGTCAGGTGGCATGAAATACTACAATGACTACAATACCAGTCGGATATAGACCTACACTGACAGCAATCCAAACACATGAACACACTGGGGCATTCGTGGAGCCTCAGAATAGCATCCTGCCTGAGCAGCAGACACCTCTGCAGCTGGCACACAGGCATACGTTAAGCCAGAACACAGCACGTGCAACACATAGCACACAAATCCTGTGTGCCAGTCACAGCCTGTACGGCTAGACAACACACCTGCTACAGTTGTGTTAGGTACCTTTATTGTCAGGTACAGTGAGGTCCCGCTCACCAGGCTGGACAAGGTGAAGGTCGCAGTGATATGCCTGTGGGGCACTATGGTCCACCACATAACACAAGCATACAGGTCGGTCAGAGGTATGGACACATATGACTAAGTCATTGTCCATACCACTATGGCTGACCTGTGATGTACCTCCCTGGACTACATGATAGGGAACATAGAAGGCCTCTCTGAGCATGTGGCACAGGCTGGTATGACCCTGACCTTGGTTGGCATCATACCCTCACCAAGAATGCTGAAGTAGTACTGAATGCTGATGAATTACTGTAGCTACAACACCCTAGCTGAAAGGTTCCTTGCATGTAGTCACTGCATTGCTATGGAACAACTTGTTACCACTTCCACAACAGGTGAAAACATGCAGCACCTGTTTATCAACAACATGTAGACTATATGCCCCAGACCAGATGTGTATCCCTCACTGCTAGGATGATACCATATACACATACCACATGCAGCACCCACACAGAAAACCACAGTCATAATGTTATCCAGTGCAAATACCATGTATTCACATGTGGCAGGCGTCAGACATGGGAACTATTGAAGGTCACAGGTATATATGTGTATTTGGCACACACATACATCATCTGTGTGCATTGCCATTACTGGTTTAATCGATGTCATGCATTATTGTGAACAACAACCCACACACATGGGCATTCTGTATGACAAAAACACACGTGGCATTTGTGGAATTCAAAGCCATAACTAACTATGCTATGACAGTAGTGAGAGACGCAGTAGCAGAGCATGCTATTTGCATTACTGGGAGAATTGCTCTCTTCTGCTGTACTTGTAGGGTGCTGACATCATCTCTGTGTAGAGATTGGAATATGCAGCAGCTGGTGTGTTGTACTGGTTACCAAAAGGGTCAGTTCTCTCACACATGTAATTGCACACACCCTACTTCCACCCCCCCCACCCCAGACACACACACACACACACACACACACACACACACTTGCAGGATTCAAACCCCTACCTAACTATGTTATGACACTAGTATGAGATGCAGTAGCCGAGCGTGCTATTTGCATTACTGGGGAGTTTCTCTTCTCCGGCTATACTTATAGGGTGCTGACATCATCAGTGTTTAGAAAGGGGAATGTGCATCCTGTAGTGTGTTCTCCTAGTTGCCAAAAGGGACATTTCTCTCACACAAAATTGCACACACACTAACCCCTCTCACCGAAACACACACACTGAGCATTTGCAGGATTTAAAACCCTACCTAACTGTGTTATGACACTCGAGACGGATGCATTAGCAGAGCACGCTATTTGCATTACTGGAAGGTTTCCCTTCTCCTGCTGTACTTATAGGGTGCTGACATCATCAGTGTTTAGAAAGGGGAATGTGCATCCTGTAGTGTGTTTTCCTAGTTGCCAAAAGGGACATTTCTCTCACACAGAAATGCACACACACCAACCCCCCTCACCCACACACACACACACACACACACACACACACACACACACACACACACACACACACACACACACACTGAGCATTTACAGGATTCAACCCCCTACCTAACTATATTATGACACTTGAGAAAGACGCATTAGCAGAGTGCACTATCCGAATTACTGGGCATCTGTTCTGCACCTGCAGTATTTATAGGGTGCTGACATAATTATTTATACAGAGGTATGTACATCTATTACTACCTGTCAGGTGGGGGATAGCATATATATCCATTTGCAGCCACCTACTTCAGGGTCAGATATGCACATCAGCACTGGCAGGTTATGTTTTATACCATGCTTCATGACCACAGGACCTGTAACACACAACACAACCAGTTCAGACCATCCCTCCCACATCCAGGACACACACTTTGCTTCCCTGGGAACAGTGCCAAGATATGAAGGTGTTCACATACACCATTCCAGTTGTTAACGTCAGGTACAGGTATATTGTGTGTGGGAACTACTCAGGCCTCTACAACATCCATGTGCTATGGCAGGACCACTCACCACAGCCACAAGGGGGAATACATATTGCACCTGACCATCTGCAACATGGGTACTCACTGTTCCACACCAGAGGTAGACCACCATTGTTGATATCTTACCATACCCACCTTTCCCTGGGCATCCATATCACATCCCCACCCCAAGGCAAGGTTGTCACTGCAAACAAAGTGTATTTATCAAAAGCAGACTTTGCACTTGTGAAGACTGGGGTGGAAGACTTCAAAGGACCCATGCTGGGGGAGTATACTGGCCACTCTGCATAATCCTTGACAATTGCATTCTATGAGCATGTGGAAGGTTTGCATTGATCATGCTATCCCAAATATACCCATGACTCCTCCACAACAGGACACCTGTCAGGTGTACACCAGCCATATATGAGCTGTCCAACAGACTGAGTGAGCTAATACATTGCGAGCAGTAGCCCACAGAGGGAGGACATCTCTGAACAGTACTGGCATGACACTTCAATCCCTCATAATCATCACGACAAAGTGTTGACAGTGAAATTGTCCAGACACTGCAGATAAGGCTCCCCTCAGTCTGTTATTGATGCCCACTTACTGTTAGAGGTCCTCACCAACCCTCTTCCAGCACACACCAACAACATGGATGTGGCATAGAAAATTCATCCCCTGGGATCTCCACTGTGTCCCTGCTTGATGGAGGCACAGCACACTAGCCTCAAACGGTGCCTCATGTGACCTACTTTACAGTGGCACAGTAGTCTACTGTACTGGGGAGGCAGACACCAAGCACACTCTGGCTAAGCTTTCATTCCCTAGGGCAAACAGCCTAGTATTGACCTCTACACCCATATGTTTAATTGTCAGATGCACAATATTTGTTGCTGATAGACTGTTTGCAGGTCTTCATTGCCATAGCATTCCCTGTTTCTATGAACAACTTGTGTACCTGTGGAAGATGTTTGAATATGAGAGGGATCCACTATATCACTTATGTCTCTGTAGTCATTTAACTGTGTGCACTGGGCAGATTGCTGTAATGTGGTTGGTTCCTGGAATAACACGTACAAATACCAGATATGTGTGGCCAACTGCTAAACTGAGATATGGCCTAAGTGTGTGAGCATGCCCAGTTCAGGCTTTCCATGGCATGTTGTCTGACATATGTCTCATTTATCAAAGTGTGCGAGCATGCCCAGTGTGAGCTTTCCATATGTTGAACTCTGCAGTCCACCACATTTGTGGATGAGTGTGAACTTCAACAATATCTCACGTTTATGGTTGTGTGTTGGGTGTCATGTTGTGTACTTACTGCCGAACTGCTTTGTGTCTGAAGACAACAAGGATTATACTGTGCCTGCAGGGTTTGCATGGGATACTTTGCATACAGTTGTCAACTTCCTTTCATACTGACCTAACACTGTAGTACCATATAGTGTACTGGTTCAGTGCTTTCACTGTGGTGGACAGTATCCTGGGCTTTAGTCCTATCACTGCTTTAAATTTTCATAGTGAGCACAACAGACTGGTTAGGGGCCAGTTGTGCACATATGACCATGTTGCATTATGTTCAGATATGGACTACTTAAACCAGGCTTGTCCAACATTGGTAGTGTATTCCACAACATAGGTGGACATTGGCAAACACTAGCGATGTGCCCTAGGCCATTTCTAATGCTAGTCAGAGAGTGTGTTTGTCCTTCAACACACATTGTAACTGGAGTTTGCCATGACATATGTCATGGTTAGTATACTGTGCCTCCGTCTACCCGTGACATAACAGTGATACCCAGGGTAAACCTACCATCTCCCATCCACTCATCAAGATTCCTCTTGAGGAGAGTCGATGAGTGACTCTCTGGCTAACCTGTACTGGGAGTTTACTCAAGAGTGGGGGTGGCTTCTGTGTTATGGATCATTCAGTACAGCTTGTCCTATGTATGTCAGTGCTGGGGTTCAGGTCTCTCATGTGCATAGCTCACTGCCATTCAGATTGTACAAGGTGCAGCATGTTCATTGATTCCAGCTTGGACGTGGCTTTATACATCAGGCACAGCTTGCCTCTGGGTGGGCAGTATGGCAGTGTGTGGAGCTGCAGTTTGTTTAATCAGGCAAAACATGGCATCTGTTCAAGCTCTTTGATACTCCTGGTGAGGTACTTTTGGGGTCTTTCCAGTTGATGGAGGTGTCTGCTGAGGTGCATCCCACAGGGGCCATTGTAGTCAATTGTGACGCTGATGAAGGATGACTGCAGAGCCACAATGACCTCCCCTGATCTAGATCTGACTACCTTCATGATTAGGTGGGTATATGGTATGTTTCTGTAACCACTACAGCCACATGCTTGTCCAATGCAAGATATCTATCAACTTGTGTCCCCAGGTCTCTTATTACATCTTAAGTACTCAATGGGTTAACACCTATGTGGTAATTGGTGGGCACTTACTGTATATACACAGGGGTTGACTATACACTTTTCTGCAATTAGCTTGCTGACATGGCTATAGCACCAGTTGTCTGTTTCTAGGTGGCCCTTTTGTGGGATGCTTGTGTCAGCTGGAGGGTCAGATATGGTGGCCAGTTTGTAGTCCTCTGCAAACTTGTTCAGACATAGTCCTTCCATGTTGGCCTGTACCTATGGGACATATATACCAAACAAGGGAGGTCCCAGGACCGAGCCTTGTGGGATGCCAGTTATATCTGGTTTGTAGTCTGACATGGCTGCAGCATTTCTGACCATGTCAGTTCTGTCCTTGGTCTGGTCTGCAACCCCTCTACTGACATAGGGGTTTATATTTAAGCTGGTGAGCTTATCTATAATGAACACGTGGGGTATTGTATGGAAGCCTTTTGCGAGGTCCAGCTAGGCTGTGTGGACCACATTCCCCTCATCAATGACCTTAATGACTGTTTCAAATGAGTCAAACATGTTTAAGGGGCAGGATCTGCACTTAAGAAAGCCACACTGGGTAGGGTCCAGTGTCAGTAGGTCCCCAATATCTTTATGTCTGAGGTACATGCTGATCCTTTCCATAGCTTTGCAGACCAAGCTTGTCAGGATTCTGGGGTGGTAGTTTGCAGTATCCATTCAGGCAACACCTTTGTGGAGAAGGACCACTGTTGTTGTACACTGCTCTTTGAGTACATATCCTGTGGTAAGGCTGACATTGAGCAGTAGTGTTATTTGGAATTCCATTCTTCTTGGAGTCCACGTTGGACTCAGCCCAGGACACCATCTTGTACCATTGATGCTGTGTGGTTTGCTTTGTAGATGCTGGCTGTTACCTCAGCATCTGCAATGTCAGGGGGCCAGCACTCTGCTGGGATAGATATGTTGCATTTTTTTTTGGGGGGGGAGGTTGCACTGCACCTGTCAGGTTGGGTGTTGGCAATATGTGTGTGTGTTTGGTATGTTGTTTGTAATATTTGAGTGATTCAGAGCATATCTGTGAATTCCCAACAAGGTTTCTACCATCAGTTAAGAAAGACTTGTGATTATCCTTAGTGTCCTGTACAATTTGTATCTTCATAGGTTCATAGGTTCATACTAGGCTATCCGCCCTATGGCATTTATAAGCCTAGCCAGAGTATGTGTGGCTTTTGCCACCCCTTGCTATGTGAATATTATGGCCATTTAGGATTTACTTTACTGTGCCTCTGTCTGGACGTGACACAGTGAAGACCCCCAGTGTACATCTATGATCACCCATCCACTTGGCAAGATTCCTGTTGAAGAGAGTCAGTGAGGGGCTCTGCCTAACATGGGATTCCTTTCCAGGGTGTAGGGAGCCTCTGGGTTATGTATCTGTCCCTCCAGCACATCCTATTTCATTATGTGTTGAGGCTGACATCTCTCACTCTCACAGCACCGATGGATTTAGGTTTTCTGGGGTGCAGCATGTCCATTAATCCTGTGTTGGACATGGCCTTGTACAACAGGCATACAACGCCTCTGTGTAGGCAGTATGTGACTGCATACAGCTGGGGTGTCTACAGCCAGGCAGCATATGACATATATTTGAGACCCTTTATCCTCTTGGTGAGGTACCTTTGAGGTCTTTCTAACTGCTGCAGGTGTCGGGTAAGGTACATCCCAAATGAGGCATTGTACTAAATTATGGGCCTGATAAGTGAACAGTATAGGGGCACAATGACCTCTGTTGACGTAGATGTGAATCCTTTCATGATAAGGTGTCCAATATAGACAGTCTTTCTAGCCACGTTGGCAATGTGAGTGTCACATGACAGGTTACTGTCCACTTGTGTCCCTAGGTCCCTGATTACTTCTTCTATACATAATGGATTACCACCTATGTGGTAATTTGTGAGTACCTTGTTTGGTATTTGGTGAGACATTCATAATGTCCAGTGTCTTCAGGATGGCTGAGTGGGGTTCCTGTGTGTGAGAGTGTGGTCTGTAGCATGCTACAGTCTGTACAGCAGTTTTGCCTATGGTTAGTTGCACATGGGTGGTCTCCGATGCTTCGTGCATTGTCAGTTACCTGGACGTGTGGGCATCTGTGCTGAATATGGATACTCCCCCTCCTTTTATGTTTTGGTCCAGGTTTTGGGGCCATAATGCATGATATGAGGTATAACCTGGTAGTGCTGGTGTGCTGTCAGGAGCCTTGCTGCAGGTTTCTGTCACTGCACGGACATCAATGTTCTCCATACTGGGGAGGGCCTTGGGAGCATGCATGTTGAGGTTTACACATCTGGCATTGGGCAGCATTACCCTTATGTTTCTTTCCACTTATGTTTTCTAGGGAGGTGGGTTAGTCTTTTCAGCCTTGCCTACAAAAGGCTCTATGGAGGTGGCAAGAGCCTTATCCAATATCCAGACGCCCAGGGTAACAGGTGCAAGCCATCCCTGGCACAGCAGCGTGGCTTGTCAAGCATGACATCCCAAGCAGACAGACATTGGATCCCCTTGGAATGACAACAGTAATTGTGCCACTTGTTAAAGCTGATCATTCTGTGTTTGTACTGTGGCATCATTCTTGGTGAGGGTAGGATGCTGCACACGGTCAGTGTCATACCGGCCTGGACTACATAATCGGAGAGCTCATCTATGTCTCTTTTCATGTAGTCTGGGGAGGTACATCTCAGGTCATTCATGCCGGCATGGACAATGACTGCATCATATTTCTACTTGCTTTGGGGTGACCTGCGTACTTGTGTTATGTGGCGTATTGTAGCAGCCTACAGGCAGCTTACTGTACCCTTTCCCTTGTTCAGTCTGGTGAGCGGGACAGCAGTGTGTCTGACTATGGAGTCACCTATTACAACTGTATCAGGCATGTTGTTTCTCCTTCTGGCCTGTGACTGTTTGGCACACCAGCTTTGTGTACTATGTGTTGCATGTGCTATGTTTGGAGGTAGTGGTTGCTTGGGTGTCTGCTTTGGAGGCCTCTGTTGATGTGGTGTGTTTGTAATTAGATCCTCTGGGAATGTTTTTCTGTGTTTATGACTTTGGTTTGCAGTTGTGATAGGTCTATGTGAGACTGGGTTTGTGGTGTGTGTGGTTACCTTCTCCTCCTGACTAGTTTTGACAGTACTGAGTTGAGAGAGCTCAGCCTCCGGTTTGGATAAATGGTTGCATCTCTCACATATATTTGTATTTCTTGGGGGGAGGTGAGGGTTGTCTGTGTACATGGGACAGGTGTAACATTGCCTCAAGATTCACAGATTCAACTTGTTGTAGCTGGCCTTAGTGGATTGTATGAGTGGACATATTTTATTGCCATACTACTGATCAGAGATTACTTCCCTTTTTATGTTTGCTCTATCATGTCGTAGCTTCCTCATTCTCTTGCATGGTTTGGTAATGGCTGGGGTCCACCATGCCAGATGCCTGCGTGTATGGCATTGTGTCTTGGTTTTATTTGGGATTGCATAATCCATGCATTCCTGGCAGTGTTCATGGAATGCCTGTATAACAGGTTCTGAGGTGTGGCCCATATTTTGCACCTGCACAGGGCCTTTAATGGATTCCACATCAGTTTGGAGGAGTGCAACTTCAGCTTTACACATGTTTTTCACTGTGGTTTTCTGGCCAGGGACTGTGGTCAGGATGTGTATAGCAGGTGTGATTACTCTATGGTCTGATCTTACCAGTAAGGGATACACTTCTCATCTTGCCATCCAGTACCCATGTTGCTGATTATCACATCCAGTATGCTTATCCCTCTTGTGGGAGTGGTACGTTGTTCCTGGGCATTTTGGTTTATGGATTCTAGGAACCTTTGTCCTAGAGTGTTGGAGCTAGAATAATGCTCCCAGTCTATGTTTGGGTATTTTCAGTCACCCAATATAATGTGGTTTGGAGGGCTTGATATATTCATGTATTCCAACATAGGCCAAGTGCAGTTCCTGGTGTTAGGATGGTAGTCTGTAGCAGGCTATAAACTTGGAGGCAGTTTTAGCCACTGTTACTTGACCATGGCTAGTCCATGCTGCTTTTTGTTGTGGTACCAACATGGGGGTGTCGTTATCCTTGACAATTATTGCTAGTCACCCTCCTTTTGTAGCTCGTTCCATGTTTTGAGGCTGTACAGCACAGTATGAGGTGTAACCTGGTAGTGTTAGGGTGCTGTTGTGAGCCTTGACCCAGTTTTCTGTTACAGGACAGATATCAACATTCTCCATACTGGGGGAGTTTAGACTGCATGCATCTTGCTGTTTAGACTTCTGGCATTGGGTAGCATTACATCTAGGTTCTTATCCCTTGTGATACCTATGGAGGTGGGTTTATGTTTTGAGCCTTACCTATTCAAGGCATGCTGTGGGTAACAACAGCCTTTGCCAGTATCCATACGGCCAGGACTGATAGGTGCACGCCACCCTTAGCAGGTGGAGCATCATGTCATGCTCAGCATGTCATCCCAGGCTGGCACACATTGGATCCCCTTTGACTAACAGCAATACTTCAGCCAATTATTGCAATTGATCATCTCATCTTCATATTGTGGCATCATGCTTGGTGAGGGTAGGATGTTAGTCAGGGTCATCAAGTTTGCATATACTACATGGTGTTACATTGCTTAACATATGGCAATCATGCCTCAGGTGGTGCTGCAGGGCTGCCTCTGTCAGATGCACATACTACACTCCCTGTACATGTTTGAGAGCAGGTTATGTCATTTTAGGCATCCCTGTTATTATATGAGTGAGTCAGAGAGGGGTATCATTCCCAGGGTTCCTACTGAGCCAGTGTATGTGCTATGCATTGCCTCTTTGCCAAGGCCAGGGCATACTGGGCATGCCTCCTTCTGCCTTCTGGGGCAGGCTCAGGTTGTTCCTCCTCCAAGTCACACTCTGCCTGTGATGGCCTTGGCAATGGTGGGGGTCTGTTTGGCCCGGCCCTATGCTGGTCCTGCTGCAGCTGTTTTCGCAAGATCATATTATGTAGCATAGCACATACCATGACAATTTGGGTACATGTAGTTGGTGAGTACTGCAAGGCTCCACCAGATGTGTCCAGACACTGGAACCATGACTTGAGCAGCCCAAATACACGCTCTATTACATTACGTGTTTGTGCGTGTGCCTCATTATGGCGTTTTTGTTCAGGTGTGTGTGCGTTTCTGATGGGTGTCATCAGCCACGGCTCCAGTGCATAACCTGCATCCCCCACTAGGTGTCCATGTGGGATGTCCCCATTGGCAAATGTCTGGTACAGCTGCGTCAAATGCCAGATATGGGAATCATGGTAGCTCCCAGGGCAGCCAGCACACACATTCATTATTATGCCCTGGGCATCACACATGACCTGGCAGTTGATGGAGGGGAAGCCCTTGCAGTTTATGTAGGCCCTACCCTGCTCACCAGCTGGTGCTTTGATGTGTATGTGCGTGCAGTCTATTGCACCCACTACCTCAGGGTATTCCGCTATTTGCTGGAAGAAACGCATATTGCTGGCCAATACCTCACAGGCATTGGGGAAATATACATGATCACCAACATGTGCTGACATGGCATCCAGGAACTGGTGCAGTACCCTGGAGGCTGATGCCTGTGATATCCCCATCATATCACCAGTTGGTCTCTGGAAGGTACCTGTTGCTAGTATTCTTAGGCCAACACATACCTTGGTTTCCACTGGGTTGGGTTCCCCTCTGTTGGTTCTGTATGTGAGGCGTGGTCTGCACAGCTCGACAATTTGCTGCAGCAGGTCTCTGTCCACTCTATAGTGCTCCACTATCTCCAGCTCATGTAACCCGTGGTAGGTGACCCTGGGCCTGTACACTCTTCTCCGTCTCCTCACTGTGGGTTGTCTGGCACCATTTGCATTGTCACCACCCTCAGCAAGTCGCCTATGTCTCCTTATGACCGCTATGGTAGCCCCTAGCATTTCTGCTCTGAGTGAAGCTTTTTCAGTTTTCACTTCTAATAGCTTACTCCTGTCTTGCAGTGTCTCTTGAGAGACACATCCTGCACTACTGTTTGCAGAGTTTTAAGTGCTGGGCTGGGCTACTATTCTGCCTGTGTAATTGCCTGCTTCTAATTGTTTTCACCTGCTAGCTCCAGCAGTATTCCCTGCTAGCTTCCTACTAATTCTGTTGCTTCCTTTTTCCTTTCTGTTTCCTAAGGGGGGAGCAACACGCATACCAGCAGAAACACGCTGACAGTGCCTTACATGCGCGCACACATGCTTACATGGTTTAGAATCTTCTTATTCAGGTTAAAACACGTGCACACCAGCGCAAACAGTCTTGCAAGTCTGCCAACAGGCTCCCACATGCTCAGTCTGCCTTACACGCGTGCACATTGCCCTACTCCTGCCTCATGGCATGCACACGTGCGCATGCATGCCCAGCAAGAAACTTTGGTGTTGGCAACAGTGTACACCTTCCATTTCTTGACTTTCCCATGCTTATTTTGTGGCACTCCTCTTTCCATGATATGTGTCTGACATCTGTCATGTAACACTGACCTCCAATGCACTGCATTTCTTTCTGCCATTCCCCCTGTGATGTCACCTATCTCCTACTCTGTTCCTCTCCCATATGTAACTCTTACACTACTCAGAATGTGCTCATTTGCTATGTGACAGTGGAATTCACTTTCCTAACACTCATTTACATCAGATTGCCTACTAATGCTTAGTTACATGTCTTAGACTCAGCTTCCCCCCTTAGCAACCACTAAACGGTGGCCATGTTGTTTTTGGTCTGCTGGTCCCTGCATTGTAAATCCATGTATTGCATAACACCCACATTTGTGGGTTTATAACCTTCTTTTTTATGTTTTATATAGCGCAGCCCATTTGCGCAGGGCTGCACTGCGTTTAATATTTATTTCTCATATTTGTATCGGGGTACCTTGCCAATGGCCACATATTTGGCCATTGGCATGCTGCCTGACACATATGCACCCTTTATTTGGAGCTGACATGGGTCCATTGTGTTATTTGCAGAAACGTACTCAGTTGTCAACTGATTACATTTCTGCAGCTAACACGGCTCTTACACGGGCTGGTTTGAGCTTCGTGGATCACTAATCTACCTCATTTGCATGCCTTTCGGCTGCAAGTGAGGTGATTAGCATATCCACGCCCAGTCCGTGTAAGAGACGTTTTAGCTGGTCTCTTACACGGAATTTCGAGCTGTTCCTGAATTGCGAGGGCTGCATGGAGTCTTACACTACTCTTAGACTCCATGCAAGCCTTCGTGAATCCTGCCCTATGTCTTTGCACTAGTTACTACTGCGGAAAGGGGGGTTCTTAGAACATGGTTTGCAGCCATCGGCCCTAGTAGTATGCATACTTACAGAGATCTAAAACCACTACTGTAATAGCATTGATGCAGCACAACTCATTTAAGCACCTACATTGTCTAAATAGCAATTTTTAGGTGAGTTTTCTGTTCTTGGGCTCCTTTTGAACGAATGAGACTTTGTAGAGAGGTAATAGTGTCCGCGGTCTCAAAAGGGGGGGGACATGCAGATAAAGATCCACTACAGTATTGTTTAAATTGCAATTTTAAGGTGAGTTTTCTGTTCTTGGTCTAATCAATAGGTCCATTTCTGAACATGATACCCCTGCAGTCTGGAAAATATCTCACATAAGTCCACAACATAATGGAGGGAATTCTGTAGAACTATCAAACTACCGACATATTGCCATTTTATCACCTTTATCAAAAATCCTTGAAAGATGCATACATTCACAAATTCTACACTATATCTTAGATAATAAACTCCTGGCAAACACTCAACATGGTTTCCACCCTTATCATAGCACTACCACAGCCCTTACCAGCTTTACTAATACCATTAATCAGCATTGTAATGATGGTAACCTTGTTTCATGTAGCTTTCTGGATCTCCCTAAGGCATTTGATACTGTTTTACATAATAAACTCTTAACGGTACTTTCTGAACTTAATCTAAGGTATTCCACACTTGCATAGTTCTAGGACTATATATCAGGTCACAGTCAGGCAGTAAAATGGCAAAATAACCTATCTCCCCTTCTGCCTGTTAAATTAGGTGTCCCACAAGGGTCTACACTTGGTCTCTCCTTTTTACCATATTTACCAATAGCTTTCATACTGCCACCCTCCATTAGTTCAATATGTGGATGATTCTACCCTAATCTGTTCGACCCCAACACTACAGTGGCTTCAAAAAAATTACACAGGAATCCTTTACTGCAGCAAAATCCTTGTTATCCAGTGCACAGCTCATACTTAACCTTAACAAAACTAAGCTGATGCCATTTCATCCCCCCAAAGCCATTGACCCCCTCCCATTCATAACCATTTAAAATAACAATACCCACATTACACCAGTAACCCAAACCAAATGTCTAGGCATTATTATAGATCAAAACATGACGTTTGACTTACACATTGCCCAATCAATAAAAAAAAGTTCATACAAATCTCGGAACACTATATGTGTAAAAAGTTCCTTACCAATAATACCAAGACCATGATTGCAAGAACCCACCTAGTCTCCACTCTTCTATATGAACCCCTCCCCCATATTCACTAACCTTAATAAATCAGACTTAACTAAACTAAACACTTGCTACAATAAAATAGCAAAATTCACAACAGATTCACCTCATTGGTCTCATCACTGCCAGATCCTTAAACAGCTGTCTTGGCTAGAACTACCCAGTCTGCTCACCCTTAACTGACTTTCAATGGCCCTTCAGATACTTTTCCTCCCTGAAAAAAACACCAGCCTTACAACCACTATTCAAACAAACATTTACTAAGATTCACCAACAAATCTCTAATTAACATCACCAGAAGTAAGAACAGGACTTGTGACTCCCTGTATTCCAGCTACATTGCTAAAATTGGGAATGCTATGCCCCTTAGTATAAGGTCAACAGTCAACAAAATTACTTTACATAGTTTGTGGATATGTACGTGCTCTGATCCAGACTGAGCAAACTAACATAATATTTTCTTTTCTTGTGAGTCACTCTGTTTCTGCAACTTTTTACGTTTTTTGGATGCATAAATCTGGAATACTATGCCCCTTAGAATAAGGGCAACAGCCAACAAAATTACCTTTAAAAACCTTCTCAAATCCCACTTACGTAGTTCATGTATATGTATGTGCTCTGACCTGGGCTAAAGCAACTACTCTAACCCAGATTAAGCAAACTAACACAATATTTCTCTGTTCTTGTGAGTCACCCTGTTTCTGCAACTTCTTTTCAAGTTTTTTCATTTAGAAGTCCATCCTAGCCTAGTCTAGTCTTCTCACCTAATTGTTTTTCACTGTATTTGGCTTACCAATGTGTTTAAGCACACCCCCTTCTCTATTTTTCCTTTAATGAAATGGCATTCCTTTTGCGTAGATATGCCAATCTCTTTTATTTTGTATTAAGTTGAGAAGTTATATATGACAATTACTTCTGACTGTATTAAGCTGTGCTCTAAGTCTACATTGTATATCTCTATGGATACTGTCTTTAGTCATACCCAATGGTCTTGCACTGTTTGGTTTTGTACTGTTTTAAGTTGAGCTCTTTTCCAGAGCAGTGTTAAGTATATTTTTATACTATTTGTAGTTATACTGGTGCTTTTCTCTGTGAGCCTCTGCTGAAAATGGACAATCTGTTTAGTTAGACTTTTCCATTAAACAAATGTAAAATAAATAAATAATAATAAACATTGCCAACCTTAGAACCCATCTAGGCTCAAAAACATAGATAACATACCACTCACAATGGTGTAAAGATAGGAAGAGGTACACTGAGGAGAAGATGCAGAATTCCTCAATAAATTATTTATTGCTCTGTTCACAAAACAGTAGTAAGAGTGTCAGTACTGGGAATAGAGGGCTGCCTTACAAACAGTTACATACCAAGAAAACTTGAGAAATTAAGGAAAGTGAAGGTACAGGGTCCTAACAACTTACCTTGCAGGACCTTGAAGAATCTGGTAGATGTGCTGACAGATCTCCTGACAGAACCCTTCTATAGTCATTCTATAGCAGCAGGCTAGTGATGGTTGTGCCATTTCATAAGAGGGGCGATAGAAATGACTTGGGAAACTGCAGATCCATAAACCCATCCTCGGATGCAGAAAAAGCAATGAAAATATCTTGAAAGAAGGGCTACTTAGTTTCTTGTAGGACCACATCTGCAGGTAAAATACCAAAACAGGTCTGTGGCAGACTAGTCCTATTAAGCCAACAAACTTCAGTTTTAAGACTGAGTTTTAATGAGACTAGAGAAAAGATTTTAAGCGCTTTATTTTATACATTGACTTTGATACAGCCTTTGATTGATTCCATCACATTAGAGTATATAAAAATTGCAAAGACTTGAAGAACACACAGAATTAACTTAATGGGTCAAAGTGTTGTGTGGCAGGAAGCAATGAGTGGTGCTTATTGGAAGCCCTTTCACAGGAAACAGAGGTAGGTAATGAATTTCTACAAGGGCTGGTGCTGGAATTAGTATTCACTGCCATCTTTCTATTAGACATCACAAAGGTCACTGAGAACACTGAGAAGGGACATTGGTGTCTGGAGAAGAATGCCTTCAAAGGAGCCTGATGTAGCTGGGTTTCTGACCTGGAAAAGGGCATCTAAGATTTTATGCACATGAATGCAAAGCACTTTACCAGGGCTTTAATAGCAGCAAAGTGGAGTACCATAAGATGAATGTGATCCAAAAACACAAATCAGGAAAAATACCTTAGCGGGGCTGTAACAGCAGAAATGAACCACAAGATACAACTAAGTAAGTTGAAACTTCTTCTAGCTTTTTCCCAGTTAGGGGTTGCCACAGTGGATCACCTGTCTGCTCATGATTGGCAGTGAAGTTTTACAGTGTCAAGTTGCCAGCCCAGCACTCAACCTTCCTCAGAAGGCACACACACGCACACCTAGGGCCAATTTAGAGTGTCCAATCCACCTACAGCATGTCTTTGGGAAGAAACCAGAGCACCCGGAGGAAATGCATGCAACCACAGGGAGGACATGCAAACTCCACACAGAAGGCACCCCAGCAAAGAATTGAACCGGAGAACCTCTTACTGTGAAGGGGCAACGCTAACCACTGCACCACCATGGCCGCCCAACTAAGTAAGTTGAAACTAAGATCAATAAAATGTTAGGATGTATCTTCAGTGGAATATGCATCAAAAACAGAAAGGCTATATTACAACTCTGTAGATCCCTAGTAGATGACATCTGGAATAGAGTGTTCATTTCCTGTAGCTTTATAGCCGAAAGGATATAAAGCCAGTTAATAAGATACAAAAAAGACTACCAGGGCAATAAAGGGAATGGAGAATAAGAGGTAAGAAAAGAGGGTATATCAATACCACTCAATGACAGATGAGACGGAGAGAAATGTTATGGGACAGCTGCAGCAGACACATAAGGAACATTGTAACAACATAAAGCTCAAGGGGAAAGACAGATGAATAAGAAAAGGCTGTGTGAATAGACAGTGAAATGCAAGACCAGACTGTGTTTCATGAAGGCTTTCAATGGGTGGTGAGCTAAGAAGAAGGAAGCAAGAGAGGAACAATTGGGACTTCAGCATTGCCATTGTGGGCATTTAGTGATGAAGCCATGGGTGACCTAAATGTGAGGTGTACTATGAATTATCTAGTGAGATACTATGCCTGGAGAAACCCAAGACACACTGGAGAGATTATATCTCCAGCCTGTCTGGAAATGTCTGGGGATCCTGTAATGTAAGTTGGTGACTGTTGCCAGAGACAGGGACAAGAATGTTTGGACTGCCCTCTTCAGCTTACTCCCACTTACAGTCTCACCAGTAAAAGTAGATTAGAAAACTGATGGCTTGATGGAGCATCCAATCTGTACATTCATTTTTACTTATTATATGACCATTCTTTTACTGCTTCAGGAATCATTTCCAATAATAAGCTTCCCAAAACTAAAGTCATTAGACTTGCCTAAATGACTAACCTGGACTTTTAATAACAAGCCTATGCTGTCTGCCTAGATAGTGATGACAAAAAAAACATCTTCAGTCTCAAGTCCTGTTCCATAAATGAATTCACTGGTTCCAGCACCTATCCCATTCATTTTTAGTGTCCATGATATGATGCCATATGGTACAGGTGAGGAATACAGTCTATTATATGTTTATAGGTAAGTACTAGGCTAACTGCACTTGCAGGCCATTTTAAGCCTAACCAGTTTCCCATTTTGTGCTTGAAATAACCTATCCCATTTGGTTATAGCTTGGTCTTACATATCTCATGGTAAATACAATACATATTACCTGCAATAATAATAACAGGGATCATAACATAGATAATTTGAAGGGGCCCATGCATGGGATAAAGCATTTAGGAGCTTCCTCAGTTCATTAGCAATAAAGGGATTAGTCATTGGGTAAATGTTCTGTTTACCATCAATATATCTAAGTTCCACTTGAAAATGAACAGGGATAAACTTTGGTTTATATGGATGGGGGTGGTCTGTTCCACAGCAGCACTGTCCTCTGTGAAATACACCTTTTCCTTCAACCCATTCTTTTAGCGTTGCAGAAGAAATTTAGATCTGTAGACTTGAGTATTTCTGATGCCATTTGGCTTGCTGATGTGCAGTAAATCCATCAGTAATGGGTCAGAGATTACCTTTTAGCAATCTATAGGATACTGAGTATAGTGACAGGCCTTTGAGTTGGTCATTTTGCTCAGACCTTGTGTCCTTTTAGTAAAGCATCTCTGTGGGCATTCTAGTTGTTGCATGTGTCTGGGCAGATACATGCCAAAGGGGCATTAAATTCAATGACAAGCCTAATGATGGCTGCATAAAGAGGGACAATGACATCCCAGGATCTAGACACAATCGCCTTGTTCAGAAGTTGTGCAATATAGAAGAACTTTCGTACAACAATAGACACATGTTGGTCAAGATTTACTGGTGATGGAAGAAAACAAGAGCAAGACATTCTGTTAGGCCTTGCCCTCTATTATGCTGGTAGCACACTACATCTGCTACATGTATGCCTTTCCTCTCAGACTACCACCACTGAGAACTATCCATTAAACATAATGTTTGTCGAGGCTGCTATGAAAAGGCAATTTGTTTAGCTCAACTGGACTTTAATAATGTGGGCTATAGGTCCCATACTTCAAAAGTGGATTCACACAACTTGTAGTGGTGCAATGCAGACAGCTGTGTATTGCAACCAGCTATTTTTATGACTTTTTAGTGTGGTTGATGATATATAATTTTTTTCTGAAATCATGTTGGCAATTCATCCTATAAGAGTGCTTGCTACTCTAGGGAAATCTCTGTTTTCCTCTAAATTAGAGAGACGTAGGAGCTGATTAGATGTAGCAATTCACAGTTCGCCTCCACTGCCCCCACATGGTGGTATGAATGTACTACCCACAGAAGAAATAATATGCTATTATTTTCATTTTATTAGTCTCTCTCTCTCTCTCTTTCGGCTTTTTCCAGTTAGGGGTCACCACAGCAGATCACATTGTCTGCTCATGATTGGCAG